>NC_043978.1:7424639-7587139 GCF_902148855.1 Sphaeramia orbicularis | reverse complement strand
CTGCAAAGTACGTCCCACTTTAGGAATGAAAACTTGCACTAAAGTATTAAAATATGGACGGCTCCTGAAGACGCTGTGGGAGCAGCTCCACATTGGATTGAATCTGTGGTTGAATGCGCCGACGCACGCCCGACTCAGTCAAACCAACTGAGCCCGTTTACACGACCAGAAACGACCCCAAAACTGGGACTAATCAGATAAATGTTAAATCAGATCTGACACGTTTCACAACCACCTCAGAAATACGATAACAGAGAAACCCTGGTGTAGGACGTTTCAGCCCAGAAACGGATTTACTTCCGAGTCTGTGACCATAAACGCAAACTTCCTGTTTTTGTCTTCGACGTTGTTTCTGTTTTCTACGACTGAACTGTTTCCCCATGTTCAGACAGAACAGAGCGGAATAAACCAGATTAACCTGTTCACATGCAGGAAGACATGGGGACAAATCCAGGTGTGTAATCTGATTACTCATAATCAGATTACTGCTGTTATCCAATAAACAGATACTGTTTATATGATCAATAATAATCTGATAACTGTAGAAATCAGATAATGATCAAACTGTAGTGTCAGTGTGAACGGGCTCAGAGGGTGCAGTGGAATTGATCACATTCACACTGATCTAAAACTGATCGACTACGTTTACATGCACAAAAGATTCACATACTGCGCATTTTCCTGTTTTCACACTCTTTTCCATTCCTTCAGTCTTTCATTTTATAGTCATCATGTTGCTTCTTCTAAAACCAAAAACTGGGAAACTGTTCTCCAAATTTAAGAGTTAAATGTAAACGACACAAACTGTATAAAAAAAACACAAAACTGAATATATGAAAGATTAGAGCCCTAATGAGGATAAAACTGATTTAGAGGAATAAAGACACTTACGTTTCAATAAAAAGGCCAAATTTTACAAGAATAAAGTCAGTGTTCTGAGTAGAAAAGTTCTTACTCAAAGAATAATCTTAATTTTTCTGTATGAAATGTTTCTGTACAAATGAAGAAATCATAGAATGTCAAAAAAAATCCTAAATCATTAGCAGCTTTTATGCAACTGATTAATGGTTGTCATTAAAATGAGAGAAAATACTGAAAAATTGCCCTCAAATGTTTTGTTTGATTCAGAAATGAAAGATTTTTTAGTCACAGAAGGAAAGAAAGAAGAAAATGTTCACATTAAGATTATTTTTGTGAATTCGTGCTTTTATTCCCCTTAAAAATCAAACTATTATGAGGGTAGTTGTTCATTAATTTAGTCTGTTTTTGGGATAATTTGGACAATTCTTGTAAAATTCAACCATTAAAAACACAACATTTCTTTCTCATGTTGTAATAATAGAACTGATTAATATATAAACAGTCCATAATTAACATAATATTTGCTTTTTCCCCTCAATTTTACACATTTATTCTTCTAAGTCTTTGCCTTTTTTCCTCCAAATACTGACACTTTATTGGAATATTCCAACCAGAAATGATTTCAGTTCTCTTTTTATCCTCAGGGTGGGTGCTAATGCTACTTACTGCTGAATCCAGTCCACCAATAATGCAACTAAAACCTGAATAAAATCAGATTTTTTTCTTTTTTGTTTTTTTTAAATACTTTGGTTTTTTGGACATTTTTAATTTTAAACACAGAGACGATAATACAGCAACAAGAATGGAAGGGATTAGGTCCATGGGGAAAAAAATGAATAAAATAAAGGTCCAATATATATATTTTTTTATTATTCTGAAAAAAAAGTCAGAATCCAGACTTTTTTTCTCAGAATTCTGACTTTCATCTCAGAACAATAATTTAAAAAAATATTTAAAACAGTCAGAATTCTGAGATTAAAGTCAGAATTCTCAGAATAATAGTGCAAATATACATTTTCAAATCAAATCAGATTTGATTTATATAGCGCCAAATCGTAGCAGAAGTTGTCTCATGATGCTTCACATATCGAGCCGGTCGAAACCAGACTTTTGGACCTTCATTTTTAATTTTTTTTTTTAGTGACCCTAACCCTCTTCTGTAAACACAGACCGACTAAAGCATGGAGAAAAAATAATAAGAAGAATAAACAGATGAGACAGTTTACCAGACAACAATTACACAGAACAATCAGAATTTCCATTGAAAGTTGATTTTGTGTCCAACGTGTGCCTTTGCTGACAGATGATCGTGTTGTGTTTGGCTTCTGTGCATATAAACGTCCTGTCGATGGAACCCGTGGGCGTTCTCAGCGTTTTCGCAGACGCTCTGTGTGGAACCCTCCGCTCGTCCGACATCTATGAAAGACTAAAGCGAGCCTTAAACCCCGTTGTGCAGCTGCGGGTCGGACTCTGAACTGGAAAAAACACATTTACAGAAGGAGGCGTCGTCTGTGAGCTGCGGCCGTTGATCAGACCGCAGCCGTGGACGCAACCGAACACCAGAAAATGCAACAAAAAGACTGAACCACAGAGTTTCAGACAAACTCAAACCGGTCCACTCTGCTCTTTTCGTACCGAGGAGTCGATGGCGGCGGTGGGATGGACGTCCACGTCAAACACTAACGACGCGACGGACGCACGTTCAAACCCTGAAAGCTGACGTCGTAACCGAGCGTGGGCCGTGGTTTTTGCTGTGGCTCCATTCATGCCTTTTCCACAGGTGCTGCTTCTTGCTCATACAATCTGAACTCACACCCACTCCAGGACCTCGTCTTCATCATCATCATCATCATCATGGCCTTCCACGCTGGTCGTACCCACGTATCGGCAGGGCTGGGCGATAATGCGCTAACGTTACAGTTTTTCTATGAGGCTGATTCCTGTTTATGTTCATCTGTTGTGTTTTTATCAGAGCTGTTCAACTCATGTTAGTTCAGGTTCAACATTCAACCAGGTTTGGTCTGAACTGGATCAGACCAGTAAAAGAACAACATCAAAACCTGTAAATAATGACAAACCCACATTTTCTCTGCTTTAGTGCAATAAAAAACGTAAAATTCTGAAAATATTAACATTTACAAACAAAAAAGATGTGAATTACCTGAAAAATCTGGAATTTCACCCAAAAATAGTCCATATTTCTCAGTTTTAGTGCAATAAAAAATTTAAAATTCTCAAAATATTGACCTTTGCAAAATATCCTATAACAAAAAAGATGTGAATTACCTGAAAAAATGAAATTTCCCCCCAAAATAGTCCACATTTTCTCGTTTCTTTGCAAAAAACAAGTGAAAAACCTGAATATGAACAACCAGAAGTTTCATAAAAGAAGTGCAATTTTAATAGTATTATGCTTCAGTTGAACCCGTAAAGACCAAACATCCACCATCGAACAGAACCATCTACTGATGTAAACAGTTTAATACCTGTTGATCCATTAATCCTATCAATACATGTAAATAATTGGTGTAAAATACACTTTTACCTCAATTATTCATAGGATAAAATGAACAAAAACTTGTAAAATGTGAATATGAGCAAAATACTTGAAAAATAAGGAAAAAATTAACTGAAAAACTTTGAAAATGCCATAAAAGTGAACAAATCTTTCTAAAGTGAGGAGAAAACAAGCAAAATACTTGAGAAATGAGCAGAGTTCATAGTTTCATAACATCCAGAACCTTGTATTTAGTCTGTTAACCCTTAAAAACCAAAACCATCTACTGATGTAAACTGTTTAATACCTGTTGATCCACTAATCCTGCCAGTACATGGAAATAGTTGGTGTAAAATACAGTTCTTCATCTTTTCATGGTCATCAGATATGACCATATTTGGACGTTCAGAGGCTCCGTAGTTACCGTGGAAACACTGTCATCTTCTACAACATGGATTCCCCAGTCAAACCCATGGAATTGGATCAGTGACAGTGGATGGACACACTGGGTTTGTGTTCACTTATGGACATAATTGCTGAAAAAGACACCTTTTCTTCAGTTTTCTCTGTTTCTTATATAATAACCCTCAACTTTAATCTGAGCTTTAATGAACATCTACAGGATCAATGAATTAAATGTAAGAAAATACATGATTTACACTGAAAAAACAGAATATAGAGGATAATAATAAATATATATAATATAATAAATGTTCATCAATCACTTAAGAAAAGTTAAATGTAGAGAAAACAGAAGTAGCTCTGGGTCTTTATGGGTTAAACTCGTGTTAGTTCAGGTTCCACATTCAGCCCAGTTTGGTCTGAACTGATCAGACCAGAAAAAGAAGAACATCAAAACCTACACATTATCAGCTTTTAAGAAAAAAAAAAAAAAACTGTAAACTTTTCTGTCAGGATGAAAAAAGTTATAAAATTAAATTGAAATCTGCAAAATTACATAATGAAATTGTGTACATCTACAAACTATCCTTTAAAAAATGTAAATTACATGAAAGACCTGAAATATATGAAGAAAATCAGTGCAAGTTTAACAATATTACACCTCAGTTTATTAGCATCAAAACTTAATTATTGAAAAGGCCATTTTATTCTGTTTTAGTACAAAAAGTAAAATTACATTAGAAACATGTTCACACTGATTATCCTGTCTGAAAAAATGTGAATAACCTGAACAACCTCAAATTCCTAAAGAAAAATCTGTGTAATTTTAACAGTATTCTGCCTCAGTTTATCATTTACACATGTGCTTTATAACGTACAGATCACAGACGTTTCAGGTTCTTTTATTTTTTTAGCTATTCACATTTTATTAAAGGATTTTTTAACAAACCTAACTTTGTTACACTAAAACAAACATTTGTATTTGTCATTATTTATAGTTTATTCTGTTCATTTTGGTCTGAATGTGGAACCTGAACTGAAAGGTTTTGAACGTCGTCGATTGTTTCTATTGTCTGTATTTTTTGTATTTGGGCCCAGATCAGACCCTCTGACGGCCCCTTTTTGGCCCCGGGCCGTATGTTTGACACTCCTGGTTTGCATCATCAAATAAAAAAATTTAAAAAATACACAGGTTTCATGTTGTTGAATAAACTATCCTGGATTTCACATTAAATCCAAATAAAAATGAACCAATTAATAGTTTGTTCACTGAATCAGACATTAACACTGTTTTTTGTCACTTCGCAGTTTTGTTTCGTTTTTGACTCTGATCATTTTCATTTTGTTTTTTACTTCACCTTTGACTTTTAAAAAATTTAGTTTTACATTATTTTTACCTTGTGTCTTTTGGATCATTTTTATCGTGTAATTTTTACTTTGTTTTCATGTAGTTGTAGCTTTTATGTTTTTTTTTTCTTGTTGCTTTTTCATTTTATTGCGTCTTTGCAGCGTTTTTCTCTCATTACTTTGTGTTTTTTACATTTTGTGTCAGTTTTGATTTTACTAAACTTTCATCCTTTTCCATCCTCCGTCTTTTCTTTTGTGTCTTGTTGCGTTTTCATTTAATTGCATTTTTTATTCTGTTTTTATCTCATCTTTGACATTTTCATCTCGTTTCCTCATTTATTGTCTGCATTCTTTTTTTTAACAATATTTTTGTTACGTCTTTTCCATCATTTTCATCTTTTTGCATATTCTATGTTTTCTTGTTGCGTCTTTTGTTTTCATCTTTTTACATTGTTTTCATCTTTATACACTGAACAAAAATATAAACGCACCACTTTTGTTTTTGCTCCCATTTTTCATGAGCTGAACTCAAAGATCTAAAACTTTTTCTATGTACACAAAAGGCCTATTTCTCTCAAATATTGTTCATAAATTTGTCTAAATCTGTGTTAGAGAGCACTTCTCCTTTGTCCTTTGCTGAGATAATCCATCCACCTCACAGCTGTGGCAGATCCAGATGCTGATTAGACAGCAGGATTATTGCACAGGTGTGACTTAGGCTGGCCACAATAAAAGGCCACTCTAAAATGTGCACTTTTACTGTACTGGGTGGTCCAGGGGGGTCAGAAAACCAGTCAGTATTTGGTGTGACCACCATTTTCCTCGCACAGTCTACTTCATGAATTCTCTGAAACAGCTTTGGAGATGGCTTATGGTAGAGGAATGAACATTCAGTTCACAGGCAGAAGCTCTGGTGGAGATTCCTGAAGTCAGCATGACCAGTGCATATTCCCTCAAAACTTGTGACATCTGTGGTATTGTGCTGTGTGATAAAACTGCACATTTTAGAGTGGCCTTTTATTGTGGCCAGCCTAAGGCACACCTGTGCAAAAATCCTGCTGTCTAATCAGCATCTTGATATGCCACACCTGTGAGGTGGATGGATTATCTCAGCAAAGAAGAAGTGTTCACTAACACAAATTAGACAGATTTGTGAACAATATTTGAGAGAAAAAAACCTTGTGTGTACACACAAAAAGTTTTAGATCTTTGAGTTCAGCTCATGAAAAATGGGAGCAAAAACAAAAGTGGTGCGTTTATATTTTTGTTCAGCGTATTTTTGTTCATTTTTATCGTTTTCATCATGTCTTTTACTGCTTCTTCTGCGTCATTACTCTTTTTTTTTTTTTTGCATTTTCTCTTGTTTGCGATGTTACAAAGCTGTGTCTTCTGTTTATCTTTTCGTGTCCATCATTTTCATTTTCTTGCATCTTTTTTCCTGTTGCATCTTCTACCTTTCATCTTGCTGTATCTTTAAGCTGTTTTTGTTCATTTTTTTTACATTTTCATTGTGTCTTTTCCTGCTTTTTTTCATCTCACTTTTTTGTACATTTTTGTCTTGTTTGTGATATTACATAGTTGCATTTTCTTTCTTTTTTTTTTTTTTTTGTCACTGTATTTTTATTTTTAGTTTTCCAAACATGCAAAAAATAAGACAAACACTGAGACATATAACAGAGGAATAAGCCACCATACAAGAAAAAGAAAAAAAAAGGGTTCCACTGTGAAATCACAAACTTTTTGTACACAAAACACATTAACCAGAGTCAAGGTGCATTGTCAGCTCTTCTACATAAGAAATGAAGGGTTGCCATACCACCTTAAACTTCCCCAATGATCCCTTCAATGTGTATCTAATTTTTTCTATTTTTAGAAAAAACATGACATCACATGTCCATCTGCCAAAGGTTAGGTTTGTTATTCTTCCAATTTAAAAGAATGAGTCTCCGTGCTAAAAGGGAGGAGTAGGCGACACTATTTAATTGTGGCCTTTGTAGAGGGAGATCTTCTAATGGTACACCAAAAAGTCCGATAAAAGGGCACGGAGCAATGGTCAGACCTGAAATTATTGAATGTACTTCAAATATTGAAGACCAGAATGTGGTTAGACTTGAACATGACCAGAAAGTGTGAAAGAGTAGCAGGTGCTTGTCTACATCTATCACAAATGGGATTAACTCCTGGGTACATTTTGGACAGCTTAACTTTAGACATGTGTAGTCTGTGTACAATTTTAAACTGAATAAGACTGTGTCTTGCACAAATAGAAGTAGAGTGGATTCTTTGAAGTATACAAAGTTGCATTTTCTATATCTGTTCATCTTTTCTTTTTCATCTTTTTGCATCTTCTATTTTTTTCTTGTTGCATCTTTTTGTTTTCATCTTTTTACATTGTTTTCGTCTGTGTATTTTTGTTGTTTTATTTTCATCGTGTCTTTTACTGCTTTTTTGTCATTACTTTTTCTACATTTTTGTGTTTTTGCGATGTTTCAAAGCTGCATCTTCTATGTCTTCATCTTTTCCATCAGTTTCATCTTCTTGCATCTTCTGTTTTTTTTTCTTGTTGCATCTCCTACCTTTCATCTTACTGTATCTTTAGGTCGTTTTTGTTCATTTTTACCATCTTCGTGTCTTTTCCTGCTTTTTTTCATCTCACTTTTTTTTGTACATTTTTCAACTGTTTGCAATATTACAAAGCTGCATATTCTATGTCTGTTCATCTTCTTTTCCATCATTTTCATTTTCTTGCATCTTTTTTTGTTGCATCTTCTACATTTCATCTTTCTGTATTCATTTTTGGCATTTTCATTGTGTCTTTTACTGCTTTTTTTTGTCTCATTACTTTTTTTTGTACATTTTTGTCACGTTTGCGATACTACAAACCTGCATCTTCTATGTCTGTTCATCTTTTCTTTTTCATCATTTTTATCTCGTTGCTTCTTTCATGACTTTTTCATTTTTTTAAAAAATAACTTAAACCCACAGTCCCTTCGAATTTCACTCAGGATCCAAACCATCCTTTAACTTCCAGAACTGATCAGAGGTCTGTTGTAATCCTCTTCATGGTCGGATCTTTGTCGCTCAGCCCTTCGTACCTGTTTCTGTCTTTGACTGTTTTTTTTTTTCCCAGTGTTGATGCTTGAACTACATGTAGCAGCCGGTGTTTGGGTTTTTCACTGAATCATTAGGGCTGTGTATTGGCAAGAATCTGGTGATATGATATAAATCACAATACTAGGATCACGATACGATATATCACGATACTGTTAAAAAGGCAATTTTTTTGTTTGTTTGTTTGTTTCTTTTTTTTTTTTTTTAAGATTATTTCCTGGAAGAATTGAATTACACCAGACATCTGCACAAATACTAAACACATTTTTATTTGATCACAACAAGATCTAATGCTATATCACAAATTTTTTCAAATTCTCCTGGTTTCCAAAGGAACTACCATCTGCCTCTCAGACAGTAAAAAGTGTTTTTAGGATGCTTCAAATAACCATTATTTAATAAACAGTGTTAAATAATAATAAATAAGATATAAACAATAAAGAAAAACAAAAATGAACCTCCACAATATCTGCATTTGAATAAATACCTAAAATATCAATACAGTACTTTTTAATATTGATACCAGTGGCAGCTGCTCGTCTTTCAGACAGAGGAAGTTCATTGTCGGCTTACATTAAAAAAAATTGTCATTTTATTTAAACATACATTCGGCCCTCCGTTCCTTTTTAAGAAATGGTCAGTGACCTTATCGTACCAAGTAGGCGTCTTTTCCAGGGACTTGGTAGCTAGTTCACTCCGCCCTAGCCAACAGTAGGACTGATTTAACTAGCTACAAAATGATATTAAACTCAAACAAGAAATGATTAAATCATGTAACTGGAACAAGAAAACGTTGAAATTTTGTTAAATTGAAACAAGGAAGTACAATGAGTGTTTTATTTACAGTGCAAGAAATGAACAAGTAATTTCCTAGTGGTTTCTCTCTCTCTTTCACAGCAGAATGCACGACGGTATTAAACTGAACTGTGTCAGTGAAGGAGCAGATCTGAAAACAGCTGTCAATCAAATGGGATTCAGCCTTTTGACTGATCCTCCAATCAGCACGTGGAATCTCAGTGTCCAGCCCAGCCGAGCTCCGCCCACAGCTCCATTCACCCCCAGAGACACTGAGCGTCCGGGGGCGGGACAACATTGTGGCATTTATCCAATTACCGTCCAGTTTTGAGGCAATGAAAAAAACTGTTCCACTCAGTCCCACTGAAGTGCATGGACGCTGAGCGTCTACGGACAAATGCACTGAGCAGAGATCGAATGAGAAAACAGCCCAACGGGAATGTATGAGAAGTGAACAACATGGAGTCTGTTCATTTGTGATAAAGCTGATTCTGAACGAACTCGTCTGTGAGATGAACGTGTTCTAACACATTTGTATGCAATAAAATGTCAACACAACCGAGATTTAACCATTTAATTTTTGTAATTTTGGGGGAAGCCGGGCCTCCCTTGCAGTCTGTGAGAAATCGCCACTGACTGATACAGTATTGTGAAATGAAATATCGCAATATCGCAGAACCGATATTTTCTTACACCCTTATGAATCACTCATTTCTCTCCACATTTTGTCGTTTTTATCTCCAGCCTGTGAAAGGAAATGTTTTGCCTTCTGGACCAAAGATGCATCCAGACAGTTTTTGGAAACATCTCTGACCCAATGCCTTCATCCTAAACTTTACACACTCTGCAACATTTGAACAAGTCCTCAAATGAATATTTTATAAAAGCTTTTCTCTTCTGTTGACTTTTCCTCGCTTCCAGAATCCACTGGAGATGTTTTAAAGCCTTAGGATTGGTTTAAAGTTGACAAAAATCAGCTGTTTTTTTTTTTTTTTTTTGTATTGATCCACATCAAGGTTCTAATAGTTTTGGATTTTTCATTATAGTTTAGTTTTATTTAGTTTTGATTTTTTTTTTTCTCTAATTCAGTTAGTTTAATTCATTTTTAGAGCAGGTTTGATAGTTTTCATTAGTTTTCATATTTTTCCAAATGCTTAGTTTTAGTTTAGTTTTAGTATTAATTTTAGTTTTGTCGTATCTTTTCTCTTCTTCTCCGTCGTATTCAAATAAATCCCAGACAGGACTCTGCTGCTTTCTCCCAACTTTAGTCTCCATGTTTCCAGGTAGAGTGGGGACCAGAAGATGACTGGAAACCACAAGTTAAATATCATACGGTGCCAACAGCTAAATTGCTGGAGTGAAAGAAATCGATTTTGTATCAATCCAACTTTGACAAAGATAAAAACGAAGGGAATTTTATCCATAATTTTTATCCGTATCAGTTAGTTTTGTAAACACACAATACAGTTTCAATTAATTATCGTTTTTTTCTTTTAATTATAGTTTTTATTTATTTCAGCTAAAGAAAATGTTTTTTCAATTCTAGTTTTTGTCATTTCATTAGTTTTCGTTAATGATAATAACTTTGGTCCACATCAGTGTTGGACCTTTTGGACATGGGTTTTTCCTCACTATGATCGTTTTGACTGCTTTTTTAAAAAAAATTATTTACAGGGTGTCAAACTCATTGTCTTTCAGGTTCCACATACAGCACAAAATAATGCCAACAAGACCAGACCAGTAAAATAAGAACCCATAAATGAAACCACTAAAGGCACTGCACTTACCGGAGGCCTTTTTGTTTTTCTGCAAAACTGAATAATTTAATTCAGAATATGAAACTCTACGTATAAAATTCAACTATTCCAAAAAACAAACTGCTGTAAAAAAAAATCTAATGAAGAAATAGAACAATTCAAAACAATTTCTTGCAAAAATACAACTATTCAATATCTGATGGCACACATTTCTTTCCATAAAAGAGAAACTATTTTTGTTGTTTGAATTTTTTTATAGTTGAATTTTTTTAAAGGTGTGGGAGACTTTTGTGACAAATTTTTCATCAGATCTGTAAAACCTCAGTCATAGCCTAAGTATCATGAATCTGTAAGTCTTTCTGGGATTACTCACCTGAATCTCTTGCATTTATGGTGAACAGTTTTGAGGTGCCATCCACCATAAACAAACCCGTGTGTTTACGTTTCAGAGCCGGGAGGGAACTCGGGCATCTTCGGAATTTTTTTGTCGCAGTGTTCATTGTGGGAAACGGAGGTTTGCGCTGCTGCTGCAGGCGGCTGCGTGAACCTCCCTGCAGATGGCACTTCGAAACTGTTCACCATAAATGCAAGAGATTGAGGTGAGTAATGCCAGAAAGACTTACAGATTCATGATACTTAGGCTATGACTGAGGTTTTACAGATTTGATGAAAAATTTGTCACAAAAGTCTCCCGCACCTTTAAGCAACTTTTGAGGGGGGTCAACAGCGCCCCCTCGGTGGTTGAACATAAGACTTGACACATAAGATATGTGCTCCAAAAAATGAAATTTTGGTTAAAATTTTTATTTCACTTAAAAACAATTGTAAATCATCCCAGAGGCATCGACAAGTCATTTGTGAGGTATTTAAGTGTGTTTTCATCAACTTTTGAGGGGGATCATCAGCGCTCCACCGGTGGTCAAACATAAGACTATAGTATGTGCTCCAAAATTTTATATTTTAGTAAAAATTTTATTTCATGTTACAGCTGGGGCCGTTAATTTTTTTTTCCTTGTCTCCGCCTTTCATTTGGCTGACTGGAAACACCTGCCACTAATTCGCCCCCTTATATAACCAGGAGCTCCAAATCAAGAAGACCATGGGTCCAGCACTGCAGTTTGGTTTTTGTTTGCTTAAGCTTGTGTTAATTTTTAAATACATTTTGGCTGTGTACAATTATTCATCTCTTTTTGTATAATAAATTCTCAGTCTTTTGTTACAAGTGACCTGCTCTCCTCATTTTTCTTTGCTGTCTCCCTGAACATCTTTTTCTTTCTTTTAGTTTTTGTTACATGTCGGCACCCTAGACCTCCTGGCACGTAACATTCACTTAAAACAGTTCTAGTTCATCCCAGGACATTAACAAGTCATTTGTGAGGTATTTAAGTGTGTTTTAATCAACTTTTCAGGGGGGTCAACAGCACCCCTGGTTCTTCTGGGTCTGGATCTTTCTCTTGGTCTTACAGACTGATCCATTCTTCTTCGACCTCTTCTTCTTCTTGGTTTTTATGGTGGTTGCCAAGGCAACAACATGCCCTGTGTACTGGTGAAATGCAACACATCTAAGTAATTTAATTTTATTATTATGGGCTGTATTTATTGGTGAAAACTTTAATCATGTACAAGTACAAATGTAAACAAGTAAATAACATTCAAATCTAATTTCACATAAATATTGACATAAATACCAGATTTCTTTTTTTCTTATTCCAGTTTTGACACTGTTGTTTTTTTCTCTTTTTCTTTTCACTTCCTTGTTGTTTGTTGCTGTTGTTAAATAAAGTCAGATCTTATTTCAATCAGAGGTGATAAAAGTCCTCACATAGTTTTACAGCAGATACTTCTGTTAAAGTCCACATCAGTACCAAATATAAAAGTCAGTGTGTGGTGTGTTTTCTTGACGTTTCACTGTGTTTTCAGTTTCATGTGGATCTTCATGTGAGCCTGGAGGTTTCCCTTCAATGAAAACCATTTCCCACACACCGAACAGCTGAAGGGTTTCTCTCCACTGTGACTCGTCATGTGTGTCATTAAATTGGATTTTTGAGAAAACGTGTTTCCGCAAACCGAACATACGAACTTCCTCTCCCTGGTGTGAGTCAACATGTGTCTCTTCACTTTCCCCTTTTCTTTAAAACTCTTCTTGCAGACGGAGCAGCTGAATGGTCTCTCTCCGTGTGGACTCTCATGTGAAACGTTAAGGCTGATTTTCGACCAAATCCTTTCCCGCAGTCTGAGCAGCTGAAAGGTTTCTCTCCGGTGTGGATTCTCATGTGTCTGGACAGATGGGACCTCCTGCCAAAGGTCAAAGGGCATTCGGAGCACTGATGCGGTTTGATGTCGGCGCCGCTGATGTTAGTGTTGACGTGTGAACCGTGTTCAGTTTCAGAAAATACTGCAGCTCTGACAGAACCAGACAGGTTCTGCCTGCACACGGACCCGGACAGCGGGGAAGTTCTACTGTTCAGGTCCAGTCTGTGGAAGATGATCATGTCTGGTTCTGGTCCTCCATGGTCCGGTCCATCTGGTTCTGATCCATCTGGTTCTGGTCTATCTGGTTCTGGTCCTCCATAGTCCATTCCATCTGGTTCTGGTCCTCCACTGTCTGGTCCATCTGGTTCTGATCCTCCTTCCTCTTCATCATCTTCATTCTTCACTGTGACAG
This sequence comes from Sphaeramia orbicularis, assembly GCF_902148855.1. Classification (NCBI taxonomy): domain Eukaryota; kingdom Metazoa; phylum Chordata; class Actinopteri; order Kurtiformes; family Apogonidae; genus Sphaeramia; species Sphaeramia orbicularis. The sequence goes on along the minus strand of NC_043978.1, from coordinate 7,573,704 downwards.
TGGGTGTGTCTGTGGTGATATCTGCCTCCTGATTGGTCCACAGCTCCTCCGGTTCCTGCTTAATGTGGGGGGGTTCTGGATCTGGTTCTGGTCCTCCACAGTCCAGCCCATCTGGTTCTGGTCCTCCATAGTCCATTCTATCTGGTTCTGGTCCTCCACTGTCTGGTCCATCTGGTTCTGGTCCATTTGGTTCTGGTCCTCCTTCCTCTTCATCATCTTCGTTCTTCACAGTGACAGTGGGTGTCCCTGGTGATATCTTCCTCCTGATTGGTCCACAGCTCCTCTGGTTTCTGCTTAATGTGGGGGGATTCTGGATCCAGATCCGGTTCCTCCTGTTCCGGACCAGGACTCCACTCCTGCTGCTCAGAAGGAGGTTTGATGTCTGCACGACACAGAAAAAAAATAAACAAGCACACACACACACGGGGTCAGAACATGTGAAATAAAGAGACTTTGATAGAAAAATCTGTTTGTGATTTTATGAAGTTATTCACCCAGATGAGAGACCGTAGGGCGGAGTCTGTGTGAGAGTGGGCGGAGTCTGAGTGAGAGTGGGTGGAGTCTCAGGGTTGATCAAAACCCCTTGTCTTTTACTTTAAAAAGTTATTTTGGAAACATTAAGGATGAAGAAAGGAGGAAGACGAGGAGGAAGAAAAAGAGGAGGAGAGGAGGTGGGGGAAGAAGAAGAGGAGGAAGAAGGGGTAAAAGGAGGAGGAGAAAAGGAGGAGGAGGGGGAGGAGGAATGACTTTGTGAACTTCATCCTAAACTGACACAGATTCCAGATCAGTGTTTTCAGATGATTAAACAGAGAAAGAAGAGGTGAAGGAGATGAAGGAGGCGAAGGAAGTGAAGGAGATGAAGGAAGTGAAGGAGATGAAGGAGGCAAAGGAAGTGAAGGAGATGAAGGAAGTGAAGGAGATGAAGGAGGCAAAGGAAGTGAAGGAGATGAAGGAAGTGAAGGAGGTGAAGGAGGCAAAGGAAATGAAGGAGATGAAGGAAGGAGAGGAGGTGAAGGAATTGAAGGAGTGGAGGAAGTGAAAGAGGTGAAGGAAGTGAAGGAGGTGAAGGAGGTGAAGGAGGTGAAGGAGGTGGAGGAAGTGAAGGAGGTGAAGGAAGTGAAGGAGGTGAAGGAGGTGAAGGAAGTGAAGGAGGTGGAGGAAGTGAAGGAGATGAAGGAGGCAATGGAAGTGAAGGAGATGAAGGAGGTGAAGGAAGTGAAGGAGGTGAAGGAGGTGAAGGAGGTGAAGGAGGTGAAGGAAGTGAAGGAGTGGAGGAAGTGAAGGAGGTGGAGGAAGTGAAGGAAGTGAAAGAGGTGAAGGAAGTGAAGGAAGTGAAGGAGGTGAAGGAAGTGAAGGAAGTGAAAGAGGTGAAGGAAGTGAAGGAGGTGGAGGAAGTGAAGGAGGTGAAGGAGGTGAAGGAGGTGAAGGAAGTGAAGGAGGTGAAGGAGGTGGAAGAGGTGAAGGAGGTGAAGGAGGTGAAAGAGGTGAAGGAGGTGAAGGAGGTGAAGGAGGTGAAGGAGGTGAAGGAGGTGAAGGAGGTGAAGGAAGTGATGGAGGTGAAAGAGGTGAAGGAGGTGAAGGAGGTGATGGAGGTGAAAGAGGTGATGGAGGTGAAGGAGGTGAAGGAGGTGAAGGAGGTGAAAGAGGTGGAAGTGAGGGTGAAGGAGGTGAAGGGGAAGGAAGTGAAGAGGAAGAAGAGGAGGAACACAACTGTTTGAATGCGTTTGTGTGTTTGTGTGTGTATTGTGTGTGTTTTTTGTGTATTGTGTATGTATGTGTGTGTGTGTGTTGTATGTGTGTGTATGTGTGTGTTTGTGTGTGTGTGTGTGTGTGTGCATGTGTGGTGTGTGTGCATGCATGTGCGTGTGTGTATGTGTGGTGTGCATGTATGTGCGTGTGTGTGCGTGTGTGTGTGCGCGTGTGTGCATGTGTGTGTGCGTGTGTGTGCATGTGCGTGTGTGTGTGTGTGTGTGTGTGTGCGTGCGTGTGTGTGTGGTGTGTGTCCTGCTAAAGGGATCTGCTCTGCCCTCTTCAGGAAGTGTGTGGTATCATCAGCTCGCTGAGTTCTGGTCAAATGATGACCTCACACATTTAAAGGCTCAGTGTCTGGCCTGTTTTTAAGAAAAACAGCTGATAATTCTGCAACTAAAATAAATAATAAAGGAGAGCAGGAGCAGCCCTGTCAGATTCCTCTTTTCACCTCAAATCTCCTGGTAGTTCCTTGAGACAGAACTATTACTATCCTTATACATTAAATGAATTACTTTAATAAACTTTACACCAAAGCCAAAATACTCTAAGGATTTTATAATAAAAGAATGCTCGACAGAGTCAAAGGCTTTGTAAAAATCTAAAAATAAAATAAATCCTTTATCTTCTATCAAATAATTATAGTCTATTAAATCTAGATTTATTCTATAGATTTTAAATGTCAAGTCAATTTTAGGAATTTTTGTTTAATTCTCTCCAGAAAAGAAAATGAATCTACTCCTGTATGTGCTGATGAGTATAAATTAGAATAAAATCGGTGAATTTCTTCAGATACTAATTTTGTGTCAGAGCATTCTCTACCATTGATCATCAAAAGATCTATTCTATTCCTTTCTTGTCTTCTCTTTTCAAGTCCAAAAAATAAGATGAATTTTTTTCGCCTTGCTCTATCCATTTAGCCCTGGATCTAACATACGCACCCTGTGCCTTTTGAATGTATAAGTTACCTACTTTGGTTTGTAAACAGACCATTTTTGCCGTATCTTCATCTGATACTTCAAGTTTTCTACAACATTCATTAATTTCTTGAAATAATTCACATTCACGTTCTCTTTGCATTTTTTGTCTGGATTTACCACATTTAATGGATACATTTCTGACCTTATATTTGAAATATTCCCATTTTCTACATCAAGTGTCTAAATCAGTATCATTTTTAATTTCTGTCAACAAATCCTTTACTTTCTGTACAAAATCCTGTACATTCAATAAATCAGCATTAAATTTCCAATAGTTTTTTCTTCTTGAAATTGGAATTGTTTCCAGCTTTCAGAGTGATATCAGTTACACAATGGTCTGTTGGGGGGGGGGGCAACAGATATCGACACCTTTGATACAGAATTAATAATTTCAGGGAATATCAGCCATAAATCTATTCTAGATCTTGACCCATTAGGTTTGATCCAAGAAAATTGTCTGCTATTGGGGTTTTTCTCTTTCCAAATGTCAATACGATATTCCTGTCCATGAATTCTTTCAATACAACATTAGAGTGATGTACGTGGATGGACATCTGTCAAACCAATCATGTGTGTGTGTCCAGACCTGTTGTGTGTCCCAGGACGTCCGGGTTCCAAATCGCCTCCAGTAGTTTGTGGTTCCGTTGGTTCTCCTCTTTGGACCTCCTCAGCTCCTCCAGTAGTTTGTGGTTCCGTTGGTTCTCCTCTTTGGACCTCCTCAGCTCCTCCTCGTACTCTGCTATGGTCCTTTCAAACAGTCCAAATATTTCTGCTGCGGCCAAACTGATCCTCTGTTCCACCAACGAGCGGAGCAGCGGACCTTTAGACATGGTGTACACACACACACACACACACACACACACACACACACACACACACACACACACACACACACACACACACAGTGGTACACAGAGCTGCGGACCGGGCTCGGTCCAGTTAAATGAACCGTAACAACACACTGACTTCCGGATACACTTCCGGGTTGTTCTTCTTCGTCGGTGGTGCTGGGCTGCTCCGTGGGCGGACTGCTGCCCTCTGACCAATGACAGAACAGGAAGAGTTTGACCCAGTTTGATTGGACAAGGAAGCACAGAAATGTAGTCCGCCCACGGAGCAGCCCAGCACCACCGACGAAGAAGAACACCCGGAAGTGTATCCGGAAGTCAGTGTGTTGTTACGGTTCATTTAACTGGACCGAGCCCGGTCCGCAGCTCTGTGTACCACTGTGTGTGTGTGTGTGTGTGTGGTGTGTGTGTGTGTGTGTGTGTGTGTGTGTGTGTGTGTGTACACCATGTCTAAAGGTCCGCTGCTCCGCTCGTTGGTGGAACAGAGGATCAGTTTGGCCGCAGCAGAAATATTTGGACTGTTTGAAAGGACCATAGCAGAGTACGAGGAGGAGCTGAGGAGGTCCAAAGAGGAGAACCAACTGAACCACAAACTACTGGAGGAGCTGAGGAGGTCCAAAGAGGAGAACCAACGGAGCCACAAACTACTGGAGGCGGTTTGGAACCCGGACGTCCTGGGACACACAACAGGTCTGTCTGGACACGGACTTTATTATTATTATTATAATAATAATGATAATAATAAACAGTGGTTGAGGGTGACCATCCCCAGGGGGCGCCATCCAGTACCAGACACCGTCACACGTTCCAAATATGAACAGAAGAAGAAAATCGATCCAAATAATAACAGTTTGAATCTGCGTTGGCTGATAAGTCCAACAGTTTTTCCAGTTTCTTACAGTAGTCAGAGAACTTTCAACCAGGTTAAATGGGTTTTAAACCATAGAACCAATAACTGATCTGTTTTTTGTTTTTTTTTTGGCACAAAGCAAATTTGCAGAACGAGAATGGGATAAACATTACAAAAGAGAAATATAGAAATACATTTGAGACATGGTGGAATGATTAAACACAACTATTACAACTATCAGAAACAAAAAACAAACAAAACAAACAAACAAAAAACAATAATAATTTTTAGACATTTGAGGTGTAATGAAAATATTGAAGCAGAAAGAAAAATAAATAACTAAATCAGACTGGACAACAGAGCACAAAGGACTAGGCAAGATATAATTAAAACAGCAAGGATTTAGATCAACTAAATAAAGTTTTCTGGCTTTTTTTTTTTTTTGGACATATTTTCAATATACTTAAGAGATTTGTAATACTTAATAAAATCATATAAAAACAAGTTAAAGGAGGGGTTCGTATTTTTCCACTTACAAGAATGAATATGATATTTACCCAAAATAATAATAAGGTTAACTATATCTTTGACATTAACTTCTAATGAATCCATAAAATAAATAATATCACATAAGAAATAGATGGAATATTTTAAATTTTTAAGGACAACCAATCGTGAATATCAGCCCAAAAAGAAATGCTGTGTGAACAATTAAAAAACAAATGATCAATGGTTTCAGCTTCAGATGAACAGAAAACACAGGGATCCACTTCAAAATTAAATCTTTTATGCAAAAAATCATTAACAAGGTAAATTGAACATACAATTTGAAATGAGTTTCTTTAACTTTGAGAGCAACAGGACACCAAAGAGAAAAAGAAAAACATTTTTCTCTTAGGGTGGTTTCTATGTTTCGTAGAGTAACAGTGTTAAAGTCCCCAAAGTTTTTATGTTTAAAACAGTGGTTCTTAACTTGGGTTCGATCGAACCCTAGGGGTTCGGCGGCGGTCAAGACACACACTCGACTCATTCTTCGGGTGTGGTGTCAGGCTAGGTCCAATATACACGGTGTATTGTTGTTGCTTATAGCACTACAACACATCCGGAAGTGTTTATAATCTCTTCCACTCGTCTGACGATGAATTATTTGAGTATTTTCCACATCGTTATGACTTTTGCTACTTCCTGTTAACCACGGAGGCAGCCATGTGTTGCGTTTGTTTACATTTTTCGGTCACCGCACTGGTCAGTTACAGTCATGTGACAACCGACGCACCGTCGCGGATGGAGAAATCATATTACGCTAAAGCCGAGTTAGTGCCGTAATAAAACAACGATCACAAAAATACTGAAGGAGTACAACGAGAACTTTTTTTTTTATACACTACATGCAGTTATCTTTTTTTTATGTCAAAATTGCGTGGTTGGAAAGTTTGGAGCGAGATGAAACGAAAACCGGGTTGACCTGACAGCCTACATGGATTTGTGATGTCACGCCCCGCTTGGCTAAAGAAGGGCTCAGTCATGATGCATATGAAACTGGTGGGGTTCAGTACCTCCAACAAGGTTAAGAACCACTGGTTTAAAAGCTAGACAGATAATTTTATTGTTGCATCTTTTATCTAATAAATCAATGTCATTAACTTTCAAACAAGGTAAAAAGGGGACATATAAGGGGCAGGGCATACCACCTTGGATTTTTTAAGTAATTGTGTTGGGATCGCTTTGCATATTTTAACATATCTTTTCTTGAGCTATTTATATTGTATTTTTTAGAGAATTCTTCCTGTGATAACAAATGCCTATCTGTGTTCAATAAATCAAAAACAAATGATAAGCCATTATGAAACCCATCAGCTTTAAAAAAAATATGCTTTCTATTTATAATAATGAATCTGTTGTTCCATAAAATAGTGTTGTGTGGGGAGAAGTTATGGGTAAATATCATTTTGCTAAAATTCAATGCTTGTTTGTGGAAATTCGATAACTTAATAGGATTTTATTCACTTCAAAATCACATTTCATAAGAATTCGATTCCTCCAACTTTGCTGAATAAATTATTTGGAATGTGGTACCACATGGAATGGGGCTGGGAAAGACAATCTTTCAACCACTTCATCTCAGAGATGCTATAACTGATTCAAATTCCATGCTTTTAATCCCCTTTATCATAATCTTTGACAAGTTGAGTTTTGCGGTAGTGAGTTTTATTTTTCCAAATAAATTTAAATATTATAGAATTAGATGTCTTGATTGTGTTAGAAGATGTATATAATGGATATGACATGGATACAGAAGTCTAGAGAAACCTTCAGCTTTTGATAAAAGAATCCGGCTAGTAGAGAGGTCTCTTTTGAGCCATGATTCAACAATTTCTGTATGTCTTTTGATTTGGAATGATATTTAAGTCAATTCTTTTAGTTGCATTTTTTGTAATTATAATTCCAAGATATTTAACTTCGTCTTTCACTGGGACGCCACTATATTGTGACATCACTGGAATGACAGCTAAGAGCATTTTTTAAGGTTCAGTGATAGACCAGATGCTTTTGAGAAGAGGTTAATTTTGTCATTGCTTTAGCAACCATTTCCTGTCCCTTTAAAAATAAAACCGTGTCATCAGCAAATTGACTTTTTAAATTCTCTCTCGAGTATATTGATCCCTGAATATCCTTTAGTTTACCAGTCTATGGCCATTACCTCTGCAGCAAGAATATAATAGTGGACTATAGGGCAACCTTACGGGCCTCTTTTCACTGGAAATCTTTGCAAATTCCCGCTGCTGAGCAATAGGCTACTATTTATATCAGCAGAGCATTTGAATAATATTACAAAATTTCAGTCCAAAACCGAATAAATTAAGGACCTCAAACAAAAAATTATGTTCCAGGGTGTCGAAAGCTTTAAAGAAATCTAAAAATAAAATAAAGCTATCCTGTGAGACCAGATAGTTATAATCAAGTATGTCTAAGACTAAACGTGTATGGTTATGAATGTGTCTTCCTTTAATGAATGCAGATTGTGTTTCGCTAATTATCTTCCCCAAACCTACCTTCAATCTGTTAGCATATATGTCAGGGTAGAGACTGCGATCTGGTAGGATTGGCGATTCTACCAGTAGAGACTCCAATCATAGTCTCTACCAGTAGAGACTCCAATCATAGTCTCTACCAGTAGAAACTCCGATCAGAGTCTGTACTGGTAGAAACTCCAATCCGAACCCTAACCCTAACCCTTACTGGCAGGATCAGAGTTTCTACCAGTAGAGACTCTGATCGGAGTTTCTACTGGTAGAGACTACGATCGGAGTCTCTACTGGTAGAATCGCCGATCCTACCAGATCGCAGTCTCTACCCTTACATATACATAAGCTAAAAGTTTGTAATCTCTGCCAAGAAGAGTAATAGGCCAGTATCTAGAAAAAGTTTGTCTTTGTTGGGTTTTGGTAAAAGTGTAATTATACCTTGTTTCATAATTATTGACAAGTTAGACTTTTCTATACATTCTTTAAAGGCATCAAGGATTAGATCCCTTATTTCTTTCCAGAAGAATTTATAAAACTCTGATGTAATGCCATCAGGGCCTGGCGATTTTCCATTAGGCATTTTGGAAATAGCTAAGTCTAGTTCCTCTATTGTTAAATCAGCTTCTGTTATGAGCTTGAAATCTTCATCTATTTTTGGAATCTGATCTCTTAAATTATGTAGGAGAGAATCAGCATCATGATGAGAATATACAAAGCTATACAGATTATTGTAAAATCAAATATGTGATTATTAATTAAATCCTGATTCTCAGTTAGACCGTTATCAATGATCAGTTTATTTATTGTTTTTTTTTTGTCTGTCTGTTTTTTCTAAATTGAAGAAGAAGTTCTTTTCACCTTCTTCAATCCATCTTGCCCTTGAACGAGTATAAGCACCATTAGCTTTTTCTGTGTAGAGATCATCAAGCTTTGATTGTAGTTGATGTAATTCAAAGTGGTTTTCCTCATTTTGGGTTAGGTTGCATAATGTATTAATTTTAGATAATTTCAAGTTGATGTTTTTCCTCAAGTAGGCCATCTTTTCCTTCTTGTATACCAATTCTTCTAACATTGAATTTAAACCATTCCCATTTACTTATACAGGATAAATTGCCATCATGTTTGATTTGTTTTATCAAAGATAGAATTCTTTCACAAAAGGAATTGCATTTCAGAAGATTACTGTTAAATTTCCAGTTTAAAGATTTAGATTTTAATGTATTGTTTTATATGAAATAGATAGGGTGATAACACAGGGATCAGTAAGAGGGGAAGGGCAGAGATCACAATCAGAAGACAAAGAAACAAGATTACTTGTAATTAACCAGAAATCTATTCTAGAACATAGAGTCCGCCTATTATTGTTACTCCAAGTGTGTTGATTTTTTTTGCGGATTTTTTACGCCATATATCAACAAGATCTAAAGACTGGGAAAAGCTGGATATTAAAGAATTAAATGAGAAAGTGTTGAATTGTGTAGGACTGTCTTATAACTGATCTGTTTAATCCATGTATGTACGGGTCTGAGTAAGTACTTAAAAAAAAAAAAAAAAACTTTATTTAAATATCAATTTACAAACATTGTCAAACACTGAACATATAACACAATATATGAGAATACAGATACAAAAATAGAATACAATCATAAAATCTGTATATGTACAGAATACATTTTCAATAATTCATATACAAAAAAAAAATACATAAACAATTTCTCATCTAAAATTTCATGAAATGTCAGATGATACATTAAATATCTTATCATAGTTATCAAGAAATGTCCTAAATTATATTATTATTATTATTATTATTTTATTATTATTATTATTATTATTATATTATTAACAACAAGGGCTAATGATATATAAAGTGAGGTAAATTCAATTAAAAATGAGGAAAGGTTGGTTTGGAGGCTGAAAATTTTTTCTTATGAATGAAATATTTTCCCAATAAATTTAAAAAATAACTAAAGAGACATGGGGACTGAAAATGAACCTGATTTTATTGACTTTATTCAGATGTATAAAAGATGCTGTTCTCATCAGGAATGGATCTGAAATGAAACACTGGGCTTTAGCTACACCTGGGACAGGTGGGAACTGGGACAGAGGGACAGCAGTTTGGACCTTTGTTCAGTATCACAATAATAGACTGAGTGGAACTAAAACCCTCCAAATCTGATCCTAAACTTGTATTGAACAGACAGATTACAACTGCAGTGATATCTGCAGATAAAGGCAGAGAACACTGGACTGAGAATTGGATTGGACAGAACCTTTGGATATTCATGGACTGTTGAAGACAAAGGACAACCACATGTTTAAACTCATAAATATTAATAATATTCACAAAATAATGAAAATGTAATACTTGAAACTTAACGATCATCTATAAAATCAACAGATTCAAAACATTTTCACATTTTTTAGACTGAATTTTTTTGTCAAATTGGAGCTTTTATGTAAAAAGTACAATCAAAAAAATCAGTTGTAACTTTTTTCTCCCTGTGGTTTTTAAAGGAGAACAGTTCTATCAAATACAGATCTGTAGAGAAAACATGAACCTTGATAAATGACGTGAATAAAATTTTTCATGTTGACGTTCACTTTAATCTGATCTGTTTTCTTCTGTTTTTTTTTTTTGTTTTTGCTGCTTTCATTTTATTTCAAATTATACATTTACATAAACATGTACTTATACTTAAGGAACCACACAGACACAATATATATAAACAAATTATACAACAAACCTACAAACCTATTAACCCCACAAAAAAGAAGAACCCCCCCCCCCAAAAAACAACAAAAAAAAAAAAACAAGATAAATAATGTCATCAACTCTTCTTTCCAACAATTTCTTCTGTTTTCTGTGATTTAATAGTTTATCCACATGTTCAGATGGAACTGTTTATATGTTTATATGAAGACATGGGAGGACCTAGGGGTGTCCATCTGATGGAATGTAATCAGATTACTACTGTTATCGGATCAAACTGATCAGATTAGACTGTTTACACCAGGGGTGTCAAACTCATTTTCTTTCAGGTTCCACATTCAGCCCAATTTGATCTCCAGTGGGCCGGACCAGTCAAATAATAATAGGATAACCTAAAAATAATGACAACTGCAAATTTTTTAGTGCAAAAAATAACATTAAATGATGAAACTATTTCTATCCAAAACTAAAAAGATGTGAATAACTGGAAAAAACTGAAATTTCTGAAGAAAATCAGGGCAATTTTAACATATTCTGCCTCAACTTATGATTTCTACATGTGCATTATGGATCAGATCTACCAAGGCACAAAACAGGCAGAATATTGTTAAAATTACACTTATTTTTCTTCAAACATTCCAGGTTGTTCATATTTGTTCAGGTTATTGACATTTTATTGTTAAACTTAAAGGATATCAGAATTTAATGTTCTTTGCAATAAATCAAAGAGAAAAAATGGTGTTGCCATTATGTAGAGGCATGAGGTGATATGATTTGTTTCACAAAACCAAGAAGAACATTTGGACTCATATTTCTAGGTTATTATGCTGTTATTTTTCAGTTTGATGCCCTTGACTGTTAATATCTTCAGGGTAATATTTGCATTTTGGACTTTGTAAATTCATCCCACGGGCCAGATTGGACCCTTTGGCGGGCCAGATTTGGCCCCGGGACAAATGTTTGACACCTGTGTTTTACATGATCAGTAATCATCAGATATTGATCAGAGGATCCGTGTGATGCTGTTGTTGGATTTTAAAGTTCATTTTATCTTTTTTCTGCAGATGTTCAGCTTCTGTTGGTGGCCCAAGACCAGAGTCCAAGTCTGGACCCAGAACCGGACCCAAACCCCCCCCACATCAAACAGGAACAGGAGGCTGAGGTCACCAGGGGGGCCACGCCCACTCCTGTCCCCGTGAAAAGTGAAAGCGATGAGGAGGAAGTTCACCACAGACCGGAACCACATGGACCAGATGCAGGGCCAGACCTGAACCCAGTCTACGTACGAGACTTAAACTGTAGACCTGAACCGGACTCTGACACAAACGGACCCAGGTCCATAAAAGCTGAGTCTCCTGTGGTGAGAAGACAGGTAGGACAGAAGTCCACGGTCCACCGATGTCCTGAATGTGGACAAACATTTGGCTTCAAGTCCAGTCTGAAGACACATGAAGGTTCACGCCAAAGAGACACCATTCAGTTGTCCCGACTACGGTAAAGGCTTCTCTGCGAAGACAGGTTTGTTTGCTCACATTAAAGTTCACAGCGGGGAGAGACCGTTTGGCTGCTCTGTTTGTAAAAAACACTTCAAATGGCCCAGTCACGTCCGGATGCACATGGTCACGCACACTGGAGAGAAACTCTTCCACTGCTCCGTCTGCGGACGCGGGTTTTCGCAGAAGTCGGCGTTACATTCTCACACGAGAATCCATACGGGAGAGAAACCCTTTCACTGTTCGGTCTGTAACAAACGCTTCGCACAACAAGGAAACGTCAGCAAACACATGGTGACACACACGGGGGAGAGGAAGTTCGACTGTTCGCTTTGTAGAACGGGATTCACATCCAAGTCCAACCTGCTCCGACACGTCATGACCAATCACATCGGAGAGAAACCCTACATCTGCTCAGTCTGTGGGAAACGGTTCACACTGAAAGGATATTTACAGAAACACATGAAGACGCATGCGAAGCACGGAAACGTACACGGATGCTGGATCTGAGCTGGATCTGTGGGTCCAGTCCTGTTAGTCCAGGATCCACAGTTCAGACAGTATGAGCTAAAGTGGACCAGAACCAGGAAAGAAGAAAAACAGGATGAACTGGAAATAATGGCAAACTGTTCTCTGTGTTTTAGGATGAAAAGTGTTTAAAATGAAATTTGAAAATAAATTTTTATCATCAATTATTAATATCGTTTGTTCGGTTCATTGTTGTGTTTATTTCTTTTCATTTTCTCATTTTTTTTCTTTTCTTCTTAATTTTGGCTCATTTTGATTATTTTCTCCATTTTTGATTTTTTTCTCTTCATTTCGTTCATTATTTTATTGATTTTGTTCATTATTTTATTGATTTTATTATTTTATTCATTTTCTTGATTTTTCTCTTCATTTTGTTCATTTTATTCATTTTGTTCATTTTTATTCATTTTGTTCATTATTTTAATCATTTTATTTTAGTTCCTAATTTTATTCATTTATTAATTTTGTTCATGATTTTATTCATTTTGTTAATTAAATTCAAAAAGTAAACAAAATTACATGATGAAAATATTTACAAACTGTCCTTTAAAAAATGTGACTAACATGAAAAAGTGACTTGGACCAATGTTCAGCCTCATTAAGCCAACACAGGAAACATTTAATAAATGAATATTGGTCCAATTCCACTGATTTATATTAAAGACAGTTTAGGTTTTTTGTTTGTTCCGGGTTTTTTGTGTGCTTTTTTACAGTTTTTTGTCGAAGGATAGTTTGTAAATGTAAATATTTTCCTGTAATTTGACTTTTTTACACTAAAAAAAACAAATGTGTATTTGTCATTGTTTACATGTTGTTGTGTTGTTCTTGTCTGGTTCTGATCCACTTTAGTTCATATTGGTCTGAAGAACCTGAACAGCGTCTGTTGTTTATTTCATTCCAGGGACCGGACTGGACCCTTTGGTGGGCGGGCTTTGGTCCACGGGCCATATGTTCGACACCAGGGGGCGGGGCCTCTGTAGTGACCAGCACCAGTGGAGCAGGACATCAGTGTTTTAGCCGTTGTCATGGCGATGAGGGTTTTTGTTTTGAGGCCAAAATGTTTCTGTGTAATCTGAACCAAAGAAACGAAAAGCATGAAAAAGAAAGATCAAACCAGAAACAAAGTAAAAGACGAAACAAAAGGAAAACGACAGATTTAAAAAGATTAAAAGAAGAAGAAAACTACAGAAAAGACCAGAAGGACTGGACCAGAAGGACTAGACCAGAAGGACTGGACCAGGGTTCAGAGTCCAACAGGATCCAATGGTTCCAACATCAAACAGACCTGGACTTCGCAGACCTGGACTCTATGGTCCACATGAGTAGACCTGACCTTGGTCTGATTCCAGTTTCTTTCATCGGCCTCAGTTTTTATGGTCAGTTTAAAGTAAATCTGCACATTTACCTTCGATGGAAAACCAATAATAAATCAAAAAACCAATAATGAACCAACAATAAGCCAATAATAAATCAATAAACCAATAATAAACCAATAATGAATAATGACCCGACAGATCAAACCCAGTGAATAAACTCCTGTTTCTGGTCCTGGTCATAGTTTGTCTCATTTCTTCAGCTGATCTGAACTAGTTTAACTCCTTCACTGAACCTGTGACCTTTCACCTCTGACCTTTGACCCTGTGTATAAACCCTGATCCTCCTGATGAAGACGACAAACATGTTCATAAAACCTGGTTTTAACGTTAATGTTTCAGTTTCACATTGACTTTAATAATTAAACTGACTTTAATAAATGAACTGATTTTTAATAAACTGACTAATAAATAAACTGACTTTAATAAATGAACTGATTTTAATAAACTGACTTTAATAAACTGACTTTAATAAATAAACTAACAAACTGACTTTAATAAATAAACTGATTTTAATAAACTGACTAATAAATAAACTGACTTTAATAAACTGACTTTTATAAATAAAGTGACTGTAATACATAAACTGACTGTAATAAACTGAACTTAATTATCTGACTTTAATAAATTGACTTTAATAAACTGACTAACAAACTGACTTTAATAAATAAACCAACTTTAATAAACTGACTGTAAAATAAACTGACTTTAATAAAAAACTGACTTTAATAAACTGAATAAAAGACTGACTTTAATAAACAGACTTTTATAAATAAACTGATTTTAATAAACTGACTTTAATAAATAAACTGATTTTAATAAACTGAATAAAAGACTGACTTTAATAAACAGACTTTATAAATAAACTGATTTTAATAAACTGACTTTAATAAATAAACTGACTTTAATAAACTGACAAATAAACTGACTTTAATAAATAAACTGACTTTAATAAACTGACAAATAAACTGACTTTAATAAATCTGACTAACAAACTGACTTTAATAAACTGACTTTTATAAATAAACTTACGTTAATAAATAAATGACTTTAATAAACTGACTTTAATAAACTAACAAACTGACTTTAAATAAACTGACAAATAAACTGTAAAATAAACTGACTTTAATAAACTGACAAATAAACTGACTTTAATAAATAAACTAACAAACTGACGTTAATAAACTGACTTTTATAAAAACTTACGTTAAAATAAACTGACTTTAATAAACTGACTTTAATAAACTAACAAGCTGACTTTAAAAATAAACTGACTTTAATAAACTGACTTTTATAAATAAACTGACTTTAATAAACTAACAAACTGACTAATAAATAAACTGACTTTAATAAACTGACTTTAATAAATAAACTGACTTTAATAAAAACAAACTGACTTTAATAAATAAACTGACAATAAACTGACTTTAATAAATAAACTGACTTTAATAAACTGACTTTAATAAATAAACTGACTTTAATAAACTAACAAACTGACTTTAATAAATAAAAACTAACAAACTGATTTAATAAACTGACTTTTGTAAATAAAGTGACTGTAATAAATAAACTGACTGTAATAAACTGAACTTAATTATCTGACTTTAATAAATACACTGATTTTAATAAACTGACTTTAATAAATAAACTGACTAACAAAGTGACTTTAATAAACTGACTTTTGTAAATAAAGTGACTGTAATAAATAAACTGACTTTTATAAAAAACTGATTTTAATAAACTGAGTTTTATAAATAAACTGACTAACAAACTGACTTTAATAAACTGACTTTTATCAATAAAGTGACTGTAATAAACTGACTGTAAAAACTGAACTTAATTATCTGACTTTAATAAATAACTGATAATAAACTGACTTAATAATAAACTGACTTTAATAAACTGACTTTAATAAATAAACTGACTTTAATAAACTAACAAACTGACTTTAATAAATAAAGTGACTGTAATAAATAAACTGACTGTAATAAACTGAACTTAATTATCTGACTTTAATAAATACACTGATTTTAAAAACTGACTTTAATAAATAAACTAACAAAGTGACTTTAATAAACTGACTTTTGTAAATAAAGTGACTGTAATAAATAAACTGACTTTTATAAATAAACTGATTTTAATAAACTGAGTTTTATAAATAAACTGACTAACAAACTGACTTAATAAACTGACTTATCAATAAAGTGACTGTAATAAACTGACTGTAATAAACTGAACTTAATTATCTGACTTTAATAAATAAACTGACTTTAATAAATAAACTGATTTTAATAAACTGACTTTAAAAACTAACAAACTGACTTTAATAAATAAACTGACTTTAATAAATAAAGTGACTGTAATAAATAAACTGACTGTAATAAACTGAACTTAATTATCTGACTTCAATAAATAAACTGACTTTAATAAAGTGACTTTAATAAATAAACTTACTTTTATAAATAAACTGACTTTAATAAATAAACTCTGGTGATAAAGTTTTAATTTTTCTCTTTTTTCCACATAAACACGTTTTTGTTATCAATCATAAAATCCTAATTCACACATTTTCCTAAACCTCTGAACGGGTTTCATTCAACCCTTTGAATCCAAATGCACTTCAGTCACCGTACGAAATTAAAACCTCGAACTCGTATTTCCGAATGTTTCAGATCTGAAACTCAAACATATATTAAAACCTCGTAGAGGTCACCTTCTTCTTTTCTTGGTCTTCGTTTCTGTCTCAGTATGAGGCGTTCGTCCAAACAGTCGATCCCAGGTTTTTCCTCGTGGACAGAAACTCTGTGCCGCTGCTGAAACTTTGGTGTTTCAGTGAATGGATGGAAAAAGCAGAGGCTGAATTTAAAGAAGAACCAGCTTTTATTCACTGTTAGAAAAGAACCCTTCCATCAGTCAGTATTTATGTCACACTGGTTGTTTTACATCCTCAGTTAACGCTGGAAGACTGAAGCTCCGGAAAACACACTCTGGAATCGGACCCTGAACGCATCAGGGTTCGAACGGAACCAAAGCTGCGCTCTAGGACAGTGTTTCCCAACCTTTTTTGAGCCACGGCACATATTTAACTTTAGAAAAATCACAAGGCACACCACCAAACAAAAATGTCACAAAAAGTGTATTTACTAAAATGTTATACAAATCTAGTCTCAATGTACTTACTGGGTGTGAAACCTGGACCTGTTCAGTTGAACACAAAGCTCATATTCCTGCAGGAATTGAAGAAAGACAAACACAAATATTCCTCAACAGCTCTGAGTCTCTCTCTTTTTTCGGGGGGGGGCAGGGCACATCGGGGCACATTGTCACGGAGTGTTTGGAACAAGAAAGCTGAGAGCGGTTCGTCAGCGACCCTCAGAGGAACCTCCGGATTGAAGTCCGATGTGTAATAGTATGGGAGGCATATCCCCCCTGCCCCAGCCTGATACCTGGGGTTTGGGGGTTACTCGCTAATCCGCGCGTCACTAGTGAGGGGGGGGCTTTATCAGCAGAACGCACCGCATCGGGGCTGGTTCACTTTCACTTTTATTTTATTTTTGCAAAGGCAAACAGGAGACTGTTGTGGTTGAGTGGATCATTAGTGCGTACGCTGTTCTTCCAGTACCAGTCAGGTCAAATTGGATCATCTTCCACGGCACATGATGATTTTTACGGCACACTGGTTGGGAAACACTGCTCTAGGAAATAAAAACCAGTCATTAAACGTCGACTTTATTCCTTTTTTTCTCTTTCTTAAAAAAAAAAAAAAAAAAAAAAAAAAAAATTATAAAAGAATTTTTTAAAAAAAAAACAACGTCAACTTTATTTTTTTTTAAAAAAAAAAAAACTCTTTTTCTTTTTTTTTAAAAAAAAGGAATAATGTCAACATTTAATGACTTTTTTATTTCCTAAAGTGAAGCTTCAGTTACGTTCTGTTTTTTTCCCCCTCTTTTTCTTAAAAAAAATAGAAATAAAAAATAAATAAAATAAAAAAAAAATAAAATAAAAAAAGAAGAAAAAAAGAAGAAAAAAGAAGAAAACATCAACTTTATTCTTTTTTTTAATCTTTTTCTTTAAAAATAAAACAAAAATAAGAATTAAAAAAAGAATTAAAAAAGAAAAAAAAACGTCAACTTTATTCCTTTTTTTTCTCTTTTTCTTTAAGAAAAAAAAAGAAGAATAAAAAAAGAGAGAAAAAAAAAACGAAAAACCTTGACTTTATTCCATTTGAGTTAAAGTCAATATGACACAGTTTCATTTGAATCTGATGTGAAATAAAGTCACAGTGCCTCCTACTGGACTCACTTCAGTCTAGCAGGTTGAAAATATTCACTAATAATAATAATAATGTTTTTATTGTTATTTTATAAAATAAAGAACAACAGATTAGAGCCACAACCAGAAAAAAAACAGATGAATGAGCAGATTTGGAGAAAGTCAGAAAAAATAGTTCTTTTAACGATAAATAAAAAAAAATAAAAATAAAAAAATAAAAACAAACTCAGAATAAAGTTGTAATATTTTGACATTAATAATAAAAGACAAATAAAATGTATTGAGAATAAACTGTAAAGATATTAATTCAATTATTACTCAGCATATTTTGAGACTGTTTCACGAATTTGGTGAAAATCTTTGATATTTTAACTTTATCCTTTTTGCTTCTAAATCTGTTCTTAATAGATCTGACTTTAATTATATATTATTATTGACGACTCGATTAACTGTCAAGTACTGAGTTAATTTTTTGGCTTCTCTTTTCTCTGATGTTGAATATTTACCGTCATCTGTTTTTTTTTCGGTTGTGACTGATCCTGGTTGCAACGCATCTCCAGCTCATTTGGCTTTATTTCAATCCATTCAGTTTTTCTTCATCATTCAGCAGATTTTTCAGTTTTTACATCAGATGCAGAAAAAATAACATTAAAATGACGTTGAATCAAATCAAATGTCAGTTTAAAGATAATTCTCGTTAATAATTATTCCGCTGTTTGAATATATATGTATATATATATATAATATCTACGGCTCTTTCAGATTAATATTTATTATCAGAAAATAAAACCTTTCATCTAAACTTAAGGCTCTTTAACTACGAGTTTCACATTCTGCAGATTTTCAAAAGTGACAGTGAACGCACCACGTGGCAAACGCGTTAATGTTCGATCCTTTCATTAATTCGTCTGTCTTCCATCTGTCCTAAACTGTCCCCATATTTATATAAATGTGTTCCAAACACAAGTGTGTAATGTGGGTTTGTCCATTCAATCCCAAATGTGCTGCTGAGTTTCTTTCTTCTGGTAGATGTCAGTAGAAGTCCTTCCAGAAACAGGAACACACTGGAATCAAATCTGAATCTGACACAGTGGATGTTTATCATTTCTGTTCCAAAAATCTGAAAAATACACTGAAAATCAGATGCAGTCACCTACAGAGGAACTGTTCACGGAGATAGAAGAACTGATTTATAGACAATAGATCTGGAACAGCTGATTTAAAGATTGGTTTGGTTTAATTCAAGACTTTTTGGCTTAATTCAAGATTTTTTTTTTGCTTAATTCAATTTTTTTGCTTAATTCAAGATTTTTTTTTTTTTGCTTAATTACCTCCGCTAAGGAGGTTATGTTTTTGCCAGCGTTGGTTGGTTTGTCTGTCTGTCTGTCCGTGTGCAAGATAACTCAAAAAGTTATGGACGGATTTGGATGAAAATTTCAGGAAATGTTGATACTGGCACAAGGAACAAATGATTACATTTTGGTGGTGATTGGGGGGGGGGCCTGATCTGCCTTGGCGGAGGTCTGCGCTCCGAGTGCTTTCTAGTTCTAGTTTTGCTTAATTCAAGATTTTTGGCTTAATTCAAATTTTTTGCTTAATTAATTTTTTTTTTGCTAATTCCATATTTTTTTTGCTTAATTCATTGTTTTTTGCTTAATTCCATTTTTGTTTGCTTAATTCAAGATTTTTTTGCTTAATTCAAGGTGGGTGTTTTTTTCTTAATTTGAGGTTTTTTTTTGCTTAATTCAAAATTGTTGCTTAATTCAAGATTTTTTTTTTGCTTAACTCAAGATTTTTTTTGCTTAATTCAAGATTTTTTTGCTTAATTCAAGGTGTTTTTTTTTTCTTAATTTGAGTTTTTTTTGCTTAATTCAGAATTGTTTTGCCTAAGTCAAGATTTTTGCTTAATTCAAGATTTTTTTGCTCAACTCAAGATTTTTTTTTTGCTTAATTAAAGATTTTTTTTTTGCTTAATTCAAAATTATTTTTTGCTTAATTACATTTTTTTGCTTAATTCGAGTTTTTTTTGTCTTAATTCAAGATTTTTTTGCTGAATTCAATTTTTTTGCTAATTCAAGATTTTTTTTGCTAAATTAGAGTTTGTTTGTTTTTTTGCTTCATTCAAAATTGTTTATCTTAAGTCAAGATTTTTTTGCTTAATTCAATATTTTTTTGCTTAATTCAAGATTTGTTTTGCTTAATTCATTGTTGTTTTTGCTTAATCCAAGAGTTTTTGCTTAATTCAAGGTTTTTGTTTGCTTAATTCAAGATTTCTTTGCTTAATTCAAGGTGTTTTTTTGCTTAATTCAAAATTGTTTTGCTTAAATCAAGATTTTTGTTTAATTCAACATTTTATTTACTTAACTCAAGATTTTTTTGCTTAATTCAACATTTGTTTTTGCTTAATTCAAGATTTTTTGCTTAATCCAAGATTTTTTTGCTTAATTAAAGGTTTTTTTTTTTTTTTTTTCTTAATTCAACATTATTTTGCTTAATTAAACATTGTTTTGCTTAATTCTAAAATCTGCCAATGGAACCAGTGTAAATGATCTTGTTCAGATTTGTTGAACTCAGATTTTCCAGATCTATTGTCTATAAATCAGTTCTTCTGTCTCAGTGTACACTTCCTCTGTAGGTGATTCTCAGATTTTCTCTGATTTTCAGTCTGATCAGATATTTGGAACAGAAATCAGACAAATCCACTGTGTCAGATTCAGATGTTTAGATTTTTTTCCAGTGTCTTAATCTGTTGTTTTGAATCTAGAATGCTGGTTCCCCCTCTATCTCCTACTAAATTCTAAACTGCTGTGGTTTCCTGGAGTGTCCACACATACACACACGTTTGGGTTCAACTCTTTTTCTTCTCTTGTTCTAACATCCATCCGCATCTGTTTGTTTTGGTCATGTGACTCTAGTTGGAGTCAAAGGTCTTTCCATTACAGTTTTGGATCATATACCAATTTAACTACGAACAAAACACCTGGAACAACAACAACTATTCAGAGAAAAACTAGAGCTTGGGTCAAACTGTGGTGTTTCCATTAGACACATTTATATGAATAAGTTAAATTCAGTTAATTAGTGCAGGGATGTCCAACTCATGTTAGTTCAGTTCCACATTCAGTCTAATCTGATCTAAACTGGGCCGGACCAGACAAATTATGTAAATAATAGGATAAAAACTTACAGATAATGCCAACTCCAAAGTGTTCTCTATGTTTTTGAGTGAAAAAAGTCAAATTCCATAATGAAAATGTTGACATCCCCGAACTACACTTGAACATTACATGAAAAATACAAACAACCTGAAAATTCCCAAGAAAAATAAGTGGATTTTGAACAATGTTACACCTTAGTTTATCATTTAAACAGCGTACAGATCACAGTGGATCTACAAATACACAACATTTAGGAACAGGCAGAATATCAATACAATTCAATTCAATTTTTTTTGCTTAATTCAAGGTTTGTTTGGTTTTTTTTTGCTTAATTCAGGATTGTTTTGCTTAATTCAAGATTTTTTTTTCTTCATTCAAGATTATTTTTGCTTAATTCAACATTATGTTGCTTAATTCAAATTTGTTTTGCTTAATTCAAGATTTTTTTTTGCTTAATTCAATAATTTTTTTTGCTTCATTCAAGATTGTTTTGCTCAATTCAGGACTGTTTTGCTTAATTCAAGGTTTTTTGGTCTTAATTCAAGATTTTTGTTGATTAATTCAAGATTTTTTTGCTTAATTCAAAATTGTTTTGCTTAATTCAAGATTTTTTTGCTTAATCTAAGATTTTTTTTGCTTAATTCAAGATTTTTTTGCTCAATTAATTTTTTTGTGCTTAATTCAACATATATCTTAATTCAAGATTGTTTTTGCTTAATTCAATTTTTTGTGTGCTTAATTCAACATTTTGCTTAATTCAAAATTGTTTTGCTTAATTCAAGATTTTTTGTTTAATTCAAGCTTTTCTTTGCTTAATTCAAGATTGTTTTGCTTAATTCAAGATTTTCTTTGCTTAATTCAAGATTGTTTTGCTTAATTCACGATTTTTTTTGCTCAATTCAAGTTTTTTTTTGCTTAATTCAAGATTTTTTTTTTTTTGCCTAATTAGTACTTCTCTTAAGATATTTTAGGTTGTTCATATTTTTTTTTTTAGGTCACATTTTTTTTATTTTTTATTTTATTATTCACATTTTTGTAAAAGGCTGGTCTGTAAATGTAACCATTTTTGTGTAATTTTACTGGTTGTTTTTTTTTTTTTTTTTTTTAACACTAAAACAAAGACAAAAATGTGCAGTTTTCCTTATAGGTTATTATGATAATATTGTTACTGGTTCTGACCCACTTTAGATGAAACTGACCTAAAATGAGTTGAACATCCTTGATTGTTAATATCTTCAGTGTCATTTTTGTCATTTCACAAATTCATCCTATGGGCTGGATTGGACCCTTTGGCATGTTTGACACCTGTGGTTTAGAGGCTCAATGGAAAACAGACTAATGATCAGACTGAAGGTTTTCATCCAAACACACCAGGTCTTGTTCCATGAAGATGATTTAGTTTTTAATCGACTGGTGTCGTCGTGTTTGGATGAACACCTTCAGTTCTGCTGTGGTCAAAAATACGGCCCATGGACCAAACCAGGCCGCCAAATCATCTGATCCGGTCCACGGGACGAATTAATGAAATGTAAAAATGCCACTGAAGACATGAACGATCCGAGACGTTCAGGTTCCACAAACAGAGCAGAATGATCCAAAGGAAAAGAAGAAGAAGAACCTGGACAAAAGGACAAATAGAAAGTGTTTAAAGGCCATAAAAAAAATAAAAACACTGTCACAATGGAAATAAAGTCCAAATATTATAAAATAAAGCTGTATTGTAAAAAAATATCCTAATATTACAGAATACAGTTGTACCCACTGGCCAAATACTGAGCCTATTAGCCCAACCCACCTAATGCTGAGCCTACTAGCCCCGCCCACCAAATACTGAGCCTATTAGCCCTGCCCACCACCAACACATTAGCATTAGTCGTCCGCTCCAACAGAAGTGAAAGTGCTTCGTTTGTTGTGTAAGATTTAGAAATGAGGACTGTTTATCGCACTATTGAGAATTTATTTTAAAAACATTACAGCTTTAATCTCATAAAAGTACGACATTATTTCGTTAAATTTGGGTTTTTTTTAAAACTACAACTTCATTCTGATAATATTCTGACTTTATTGTCGTAGTGACAGTGTTTTTATTTTTCCGATGTGACCTAATACACCATCGTATCTTCTTGGTTTAATGTTTTTAAAAAAAATGTAATTAAGTAAATATTTACATTTACGAACTATCCTTTAATAATAATAAAATGCGAACAATCTGATTACATATGAATGTGTGCAATTGTTCCACTGTTCTACCTTTTCTTTAATATTCTGTCTTTTAGATCCACTGTGTTAAATAATAATAATAATATTGTTGAAATCACACTCCCCTCACCAGTTTTTTTAATATTTCATGTTTTTCACAGTTTCATAAAGTACTTATTATTTCGAGTTTCTTACGGTTCTGGTTCTGGTCCGGTTCTGATCGTATGGGTCTGAATGTGGAACCTGAACTCACCTGTGCTCTAGATTTAACATCAGATAAACTCATCGATCGTTCTGTTACTGCCTTAAAACCTACGTTTCTTTGCCTAAAACGCACAGAAAAAACCTGTAAAAGCAGCAGGAATCGCAATGGACGTGTCCACGGTGTCCTGTGGTCAGCACCGGCCTTGAACGCCTCACAGGAAGTTGGTTTTGAGCGTGATGCTGGGCGACACCTTGGCGGCGCCTTGACGGCTGCTCGGGTGGGCAGGGCCGGATTTGGCGTTCAGACTCTCCTGGTTCCCTTTGACGGCGGCTTCAAGACGAGACTTCAGGTGAGGAGACGAGGACACCAGAGACCTGAGGACACGAGGTGTTCACTGACCGATGGAAACAACACTAAAGCACAGGACATAACAGCAACAAACACTACAGACACCTTTAAGGACCAGAACTGGGCAAAGAAACACTAAAGACGCCTTTAAGGACCAGAACTGGGCTAAGAAAAACACTACAGATGCCTTTAAGGACCAGAACTAGGCTAAGAAACACTACAGACACCTTTAAGGACCAGAACTGGGCTAAGAAACACTACAGACGCCTTTAAGGACCAGAACTGGGCTGAGAAAAACACTACAGATGCCTTTAAGGACCAGAACTGGGCTAAGAAAACACTACAGACACCTTTAAGGACCAGAACTGGGCAAAGAAACACACAGATGACTTTAAGGACCAGAACTGGGCAAAAGAAACACTAAAGACGCCTTTAAGGACCAGAACTGGGCTAACAAAACACTACAGATGCCTTTAAGGACCAGAACTAGGCTAAGAAACACTACAGACACCTTTAAGGACCAGAACTGGGCTAAGAAACACTACAGACGCCTTTAAGGACCAGAACTGGGCTGAGAAAAACACTACAGACATCTTTAAGGACAAGAACTGGGCAAAGAAACACCACAGACACCTTTAAGGACAAGAACTGGGCTGAAAAACACTACACACGCCTTCAAGGACCAGAACTGGGCTGAGAAAAACACTACAGACACCTTTAAGGACCAGAACTGGGCAAAGAAACACCACAGATGACTTTAAGGACCAGAACTGGGCCAAGAAAAACACTAAACACCTTTAAGAACCAGAACTGGGCACAGAAACACGACAGACACCTTAAAGGACCAGAACTGGGCTGAAAAACACTACAGATGCCTTTAAGGACCAGAACTGGGCTGAAAAACACCACAGATGCCTTTAAGGACCAGAACTAGGAAAAGAAACACTACAGTTGACTTTAAGGACCAGAACTGGGCTGAAAAACACCACAGATGCCTTTAAGGACCAGAACTGGGAAAAGAAACACTACAGATGACTTTAAGGACCAGACCTGGGCCGAAAAACACTACAGACGCCCTTTAGTTTAATCTGAAAAACCTTAACATTGACAGTGAAGCTCATGACCTCTGACCTGAACACGGCTGAGTGCTGCGGTCCGAGACGCATCAGGTCCTTCAGCGCCGCCTCATGAAGGGACCGTGACGCTGCGGGGGCAGAGCCAAGAGCGTTTTCATCCAATAGGAAGGAGATGAGGAGGGGCAGCAGCACAGTGATGAGCTGAGGACCTAGAACAGACAGGGTTTCAACAGGTTCACAACACTACACTTCACATGAGCCTTCAGTGACTCTGGTGGGCGTGGCCTGTCTTCTGGGCTTTACTCACGCTGGGACTCGTCGGCCGCCTGGACTAGGACCTCCATGGCCCGGATCCCGTCCAAGACACCTGTCAACTCATCCGGACTCTGAGGCCGACGCCCCTCCACCCTCTGACGACAGGAAACACCCACAAATGAGTCATGTGATCCGGAACGATGATGCCAATTGGTCAAATATGAGATCAGAAGATGGTGGCAGATTTATGACAGAAAACAATAAAGGTCGAAAAAACAGAAATAAAACACATAGAGAGGGTTTGTATAGAACATTAACACTGTCAATTAAATGAACAGAAGCACATTATGATTAATGAAATAATTTACAATAAAGAAGGGAAGAGAAAAGAGAAATGAAGGAAGGAAAGGAGACAAGAGGGAGGACAGAAGGACACAGTGAAGGAAATACTAACAAAGAGGGAAGGAAAGAAGAGAGGAAATGAGGAAAGGAAGAAAGTAAACAAGGAGAAAAAGATGAAGAGGAGAAAATCAAACAAACAGGAAAGAACATGCGAGTGACAGGAATGAACTAAGTTCTAGGGAATGAACAAAGGAAGGAAGAAGGAAGGGGGAGGGAGAAAGGGAGGGAGGGAAGGAGGGAGGGAGGAAGAGAAGGAAAGAAGGAGGGAGGGAAGCAAGGAAGGAAGGAAGGAAGGAAGGAAGGAGGAGATAAGGGAGCGTTGACCTGTAGGAACCTGACAAGCGGCGGACCTAGACTCTGAATGTACGGGACCGAAACAGGGGGCGGAGCCTGGAACACGGTGGCGAGGAGCTGGAAACATCGACTCACCACCTGAAAACACCCACACAGATGTCAGCACAAAGATGGTGATGCATCAGGACATAACGTGACCCCAGCCAGACACCTACCACGGGGTCTTTGGCGTCCATGCAGGCGGTGAATCGCTGCAGACTGAGCGTGTGCAGAGGGTTGATGGTGCAGACGTCTGGCCGGTGGACAACAGGAAGATGGTGAGGGCGGTGAGGAGGCTGACCTGGTCCACGGCGACGCCGGGGTCACCTGACCACAAGGAACAACCGTTACCAACAGATCAACCGACCACGCCAGTTCCGTCAAACGGCGTTCTGTGGGCGTGTCCATACCGGCATCCCACAGCGTCAGCGTGTTCAGCGCTGACCTCAGCAGCAGGTTCCAGGCGCCACGACTCTTCTCCTGTTGACTCATCGGCGACGTCAGGACGGTTTTCAGTGCCTGCAGAGCCGATTGGACCACCAGACTGGCCCCGCCCCCTGTTCCTCCCCCTGAGCCCGTCACCATGGGTTGGTGGACCAGCTCCCTGAGGACACCAGCAGCAGGTAGAGGACGGTGGGGAGGATGGACACACTGCCTGGAGGATGGACAAACAGTCTAGGTCCATATGAAGCTAATGCTAATGCTAAAGCTAACACATCAACATGGACACGTCATCAATATGAGGACGGTTTGACCTTCAGGAGAGCAGACGGACGGTAGCTCAGAGAGGACACACAGAGCAGAGGACACCAGACGGCAGTCACTGTCCGACAGTGTCCACACAGACCCACCAGGACCTGAACCAGAACCAGACAGAACCAGGATGTCAAACACCATTAAAACAACAGATCAAGGTTAGTGTCTTGGGGACTGTGTCCAAATATGTGGGTGTTTAGTCCAAAAAACAGAAGACGAGGATGAGGAAATGGGACGAAGAACAGAAGACAAGGATGAAGAATAGGAGATGAAGAACAGGAGACGAAGATGAACAGAAGACGAGGATGAAGAACAGGAGATGAAGAACAGGAGACGAAGATGAACAGAAGACGAGGATGAAGAACAGAAGATGAGGATGAAGAACAGAAGAGAAGGATGAAGAACAGAAGACAAGGATGAAGAACAGAAGACGAGGATGAAGAACAGAAGACGAGGATGAAGAACAGAAGACGAAGATGAAGAACAGAAGATGAGGATGAAGAACAGAAGATGAAGAACAGAAGATGAGGATGAAGAACAGGAGACAAGGATGAAGAACAGAAGACGAGGATGAAGGGGGGTGGAAGGGAAGAGGCGGCGGTAGTTCTGCGTTTGTGGGCATTTGTTTGTAATGCAGCCATAAAATAAAATGCTTAAGAATCGTCCGTGAGATCGCATACATATGTGAATTGAGATCGCAGTCTTTTAATGATTAATTGTGCAGCCCTAATGGAAACGCAGAGGTTTTTCAAAATCCACAGTAAATGATAAAAGGTTCTGATGTAAGTGAACAAACAGGCTCCAGTTTAAACCCAAGGTCCAGATCCAGATTTTAGACCAGATTGACCCACTGTGTTTGTTAAAACCCCCTGGAACCTTCAGAACCAGAACACTACTGTACATAAACACATCCAGATCCAGGTCCAGATCCAGATCCAGACTTAAGACCAGATCAACCCACTGTGTCTAAACCACCTGGAACCTTCAGAACTGGAAGAAATCCAGATCCAGTGGGTTCTCAGGTCCCAGACCCTCATCTGGGTTCTGGTCCTGGTCTTACCGGTCGGGCTGGTTCCGGCCAGTTTGGGGCTGAGCTGAGGAAGTTTCCGGACCAGAACACAGAGGCAGAGCTCCAACGCTGCGAACACCAGCGAGCGCCCAGGGATCAGACCCCCGGTGTCTCGCCCCTCACCAAACTCCGGCAGTGTCTCCTTCTCTGCGGCGCCGTCATCCACTGAGGACGGACACGGGCTGGGTTAGAGCAGTAGAACCGGGTCGTGTGTGTGTATATATATATATATATATGTATTATATATATGTGTGTGTGTGTGTATAAAGGGTGTGGGAAGCAAAATTTACAATATTTTGAGGCAGGGATTGAAAGACAGTGTATGACCAATTAGTTTATTGAAAGTCATGAGAATTTATTTGCCACAAGAAAATTTACAAAATAGAAAATGTTTTTATTCTATGTGTCCTTCTTTCTCAATAACTGCCTTCACACGCTTCCCGAAACTTGCGCAAGTGTTCCTCAAATATTGGGTGACAACTTCTCCCATTCTTCTTTAATAGTATCTTCCAGACTTTCTTGTAATAGTTTTGCTCATAGTCATTCTCTTCTTTCCATTATAAACAGTCTTTATGGACACTCCAACTATTTTTGAAATCTCCTTTGGTGTGACGAAGGCATTCAGCAAATCACACACTCTTTGACATTTGCTTTCCTGGTTACTCATATGGGCAAAAGTTTCTGAAAAGGTATGGATAATAGTGTTAGGTATGATTATGACATCAATATATGTTTGGTTTCAAAACAATTGACGTAGTGCCTGCTGAGAAAAAACAACTAAATGTTCATTGTAAATTTTGCTTCCCCACCCTGTATATGTATGTGTATATATGTGTATATACATGTGTGTATGTATGTGTGTATATATATGTGTGTATATATATATATATATGTAAGGGTAGAGACTGCGATCTGGTAGGATCGGCGATTCTACCAGTAGAGACTCCGATCGTAGTCTCTACTGGTAGAAACTCCGATCCTGCCAGTAGAAGGGTTAGGGTTAGGGTTAGGGGTTAGGGTTAGGGTTCGGATCGGAGTTTCTACCAGTAGAGACTCTGATCGGAGTTTCTACTGGTAGAGACTATGATCGGAGTCTCTACTGGTAGAATCGCCGATCCTACCAGATCGCAGTCTCTACCCTGACATATATATAGACAGATAGATATAGATATGTGTGTGTGTATATAGTATATGTGTGTTTCTTATGTGTGTTCACCTTCTGCACTGTGGCGTTTCTCCCTCACGTGCTCCTGCGCTGCTGTGACGATCTGTCGCAGTAAATCCAACACGGCGAGCTGGACGGACTCCGCCTCCCTGGTGACCATCAGCCGGTGGAGGACGCCGAGCAGCTCCACACTCAGAGCCTGGACCGCAGAGGAACCGGATCAGACCGGACCAGAACCGGATCAGACGGGTCCGACCCCACAAACACACACTCACCTGGTCGTGGCCGATCCTGGCCCGAGGCCACGGGACGTCGAGCAGCGCCTGCAGAGCTCGCAGACAGGAAGTGATGTTCTCCATCTGGTCCCCGGAACGTGGAGAACACAGGAACTCCACACTGATCCCTGACCACACAACACCAGAACAGAACCGAACCCAACAGAACATGACAGGACTTTATAAAACAGTTCAAACATCAAACCAGAACATGAGTCAAACGTCTGTAACGTCCTCAAATATTCATGTATGAACACAAAAGGACTAAGACTGTAAATGAGGAGGCATGGTCATCATGACAAGAACCCCCCCACACACACACAAATAATCAGCAAATAAATACATGTCAGCTGTTCTACAAACTTATTTTCCATGTGATTCTAATTATTTTAACTATTTTTCAATTTAAAATGGTGGAATTTCCTCATTTCTCATTTACATACAGAAAGCAGCGAGTTGAGCCTCACCTTGGACTGGTTAATACGGTTCATGTTGGTTAATTCACTGGTTAATACAGTTAATGTTGGTTAATTCACTGGTTAATTCATTGGTTAAATTGGTTAAGGTTGGTTAATTCACTGGTTAATTTGGTTAATTCATTGGTTACTTCATGGGTTAATGTTGGTTAATTCATTGGCTAATTTGGTTAATTTATTGTTTAATTCATTCGTTAAATTGGTTAATTCATTGGTTAATTTGGTTCATTTATTGGTCAATTCATTGGTTAATGGTGGTTAATTACCTCCGCCAAGGAGGTTATGTTTTTGCCAGGGTTGTGTTGTTTGTTTGTTGTCTGTTTGTGTTGTCTGTCCGTTAGTGTGCAACATAACTCAAAAAGTTATGGACAGATTTGGATGAAATTTTCAGGGTTTGTTGGAAATGGGATAAGGAAGAAATGATTAAATTTTGGTGGTGATCGGGGGTGGGGGGGCCCACGGGGGGGCCACTGATCAGCCTTGGCGGAGGTCTGCACTCTCCGAGTGCTTCTAGTTCATTAGTTAATTCATTGGTTAAATTGGTTAATTCATTGGTTAATGTTGGTTAATTCATTACCTCCGCCAAGGAGGTTATGTTTTTGCCAGGGTTTGTTTGTTTATTTGTTTGTCTGTCCGTTAGTGTGCAACATAACTCAAAAAGTTATGGACAGATTTGGATGAAATTTTCAGGGTTTGTTGGAAATGGGATAAGGAAGAAATGATTAAATTTTGGTGGTGATTGGGAGGGGGGGGCCAGGGGGGGGCCACTGATCACCTTGGTGGAGGTCTGCGCTCTCCGAGTGCTTCTAGTTAGTTAATTCATTGGTTAAATTGGTTAATTCATTAGTTAATTCATTTGTTAGATAGGTTAATTCATTGGTTAATGTTGGTTAATTCACTGGTTAAATTGGTGAATGTTGGTTAATTCATTAGTTAATGGTTAATTCATTGGTTAAATTAGTTAATGTTGGTTAATTCACTGGTTAATGTTGGTTAACTCATTAGTTAATGTTGGTTACTTCATTAGTTAATGTTGGTTTGGTTAATTCAGTTAATTCACTGGTTAAATTGGTTAATGTTGGTTAATCTATTAGTGCTGATTAATTCATTAGTTAATGTTGGTTAATTCATTAGTTAAATTGGTTAATGTTGGTTAATTCACTGGTTAAATTGGTTAATGTTGGTTAACTCATTAGTTAATTGGTTAATTCATTGGTTAATCTAAACCTGTTTCATTCCATGTAGTCAGAGTACGTTTCTGTCTCCGTTTCTCACCAATAAAATGGTTTCTAATCCTTTGATTTTCTGCCCTCAGCACATGTCACTGATAAATGAACTCGACACCAGTGAAAGTATGAACATCAAAGTCACATGATGAACACTGACTCGTCACTGGATAAATGTGTGAAACGACTAAAACCATTGGACGGAGACGACGACTCAACTGAATTCAGGTGGTTTGATTTGTTTTTGTGGGTTCAACCTTCTTGTCTTTGGCGTCTTTGGATTCAAACGTACCCAGAATCAGATGCAGCCTCTCTGTGTTGATGTCCTCTGGACTCTTGGCTCCGCCCACAGAGTGTGTCCCATGGAGGTGGGCGTGGCCGGTCTGGACAGGTTAACGGGGGTGTCGTCTGTCATCACAAACCCTGAAACCGACACGTGACCTTTTAATGACCTTAACCCTGCAGTCTGGGACACGGTGACCCCGTGACCTTCTGCGACCTTGCCGTGACCTCTGACCTGTGCTGTGGAGCCACAGCGCGGTGGCGTGGAGGATCGGTGCCCATGATGATGCGTAGTGACCTCTGGACTGGTTGACGGTCTCTGCCGTGTAGAAGGAGCCCCCTACAGGACAAACACCATCATGGTGCATTTAGGGACCACAAATAAGGAGATACTTACATCAGAACTGCGTCAACAGCCCAAATGTGGTCCCCCCATATAGGCTCTGCCCCCTCCGCCTCACCTGCTGCAGGTAGCTGTGGTGCGTACTCCGGTGTGAGGGTGAGCAGAGCGTAGTCCTGCAGCGCAGACAGCCATAGACAACTCAGTGTTGACAGGTCTGATTGGACCAGCTTCAGGAGCCCCGCCCCTCCAGACTCCACCCCCGAACCGTTGTTGGTCACAGGGGAGGCAGACAGCTCCGACGGCCTATCAGAGCTCTGCTTCTGTCTGCTCGACTGAATCGCTACGATGTAAACCTGAGGAGGAAGGAAAAGAAGGAATCAGAAGAAGAGATATTAAGAGTTCAAGTCACACTAACCACCTGCATCCCATAATATGCACAGTGTTGGACTAGTGTCACAATGGTTTTATATAGTTTGTTTTGGACTTTTTGTATTTCATTAACTTGATCCATAAACAAAGATACCATATTCAATAACTGTCATATTTTAACCCTGTAAATGACATGGTTGTCATAGAAACAAAACATATTTTTGATGAAAAAAACTTTTTCCCCGAATATTCTACATAATAACTGCAGTATTTCTTTATTTTTTTTTATTTTCATCCTGTCATATGTGTCACAACCGGCTCTGAGGTGGTGACCAGAATTGGAGACGGAGGTGGTGAAAATGTAACAAAGGTTTATTAAGTAAACTAATAACAAAAAACACAAAATGCTGCAAAACGCCAGTCAGGAGGAGCAGGGCAGAGCAGGATCAGACAGCCAGCAGCACCGAGACCATACCAGACCAGACCAAGAGAGAGAGTAGACCGGGCCAGACCAGAGAGAGAGTGAGAGCAGAGCCGGACCAGACAGAGACAACCAGAGAGCCAATGACCATCACGGGCGAGCTGCTTATATAGTCAGGCCTGGACCGCCACAGGTGTCACTAATTATGCCGTCGCCATCTGCAACAGAAACTGACAGTGCCCCTAGTGCCCGAAAGGTGCGGGGCCGTCACACCCCCCCCAAAAGAAAGGGCCTCTCATCAAGAGGACTGTCTGGAAAAAAAATAGGTTTCACCAAACATTCAAAGCATTAACTCAGCATCAATTTTGATTTATGCTTACCCAGGTCTCTTAAAACCAGTACCAGCTTACCATCTCTATTCGGCCACCCAGCAACTCCGGCGCCTGGAGAAGCAATTTAAGAGTGAGGAGGAAAGGATGGAAGCAAGCAGGTTAGGAGAGATGGGGGAATGAAATCAAAAATCAGGCTTGAGACCGAGCATCCGCCACAACATTTTCAGAGCCTCTAATGTGGCGAATGTCTATGCTATACGCCTGTAAAAACAGGAACCACCGCATCAGTCTACGGTTGGACAGTTCAAAGAGTTCAGGAATGTAATAGGGTTATGATCAGTGTAAATGATCAGTGGGACACTACAGTCCAGATAGACTTCAAAATGCTGGAGTGCCCACACCAGAGCCAGAGTTTCTTTCTCTATGACTGAATAATTAATCTGGTACCCATTGAACTTCTTTGAAAAGAAAACTAAAACAGGATGTCAATGCCATCACTTCCTGTCTAAAGCAGCCAGCACCTGCTCCGACGTCACTCATGCTCTACATGCAGCTGAAAGGGCTGATCAAACGGGGAGTCGAGGACCGGAGGAGAACACAGAACAGTCTTTATGCTGCAAAAGCCTGCTGACAGGAGTTGGACCAGATGAATTTTGTCCTCGCCTTTAACAAGTCTGTCAAGGGAGCACTATGGTGGAAAAGTTTTACAAAAACAACGGTAATAACCGACTAACCCAGGAAACGCATGAGTTCCTTTTGGTGGTCGGCACAGGATAGTGGAAATAGCCTCCACCTGGTGACCCAGTAAAAGATTAAGATTATTCAGCTTTCAGAATTTTCAGTCTGCCACACAACATACTTTCATCTGGTGAACGGACTTCATCATTCTCTACCAGGTGTGACATTTGCTGAACACAACTCAGCGGCAGCAACAGCAAGCGCAGGTGTTGCGTCCTGCTGTTGCGCACTTACCCCACCCTCAAAAGACTGGACTCACGGGGTGGTACGATTTCAGCTGGTTAACATGACAACTGTTTTTCTTCCTACATCCCGGAGTGGACAGCAAATAATTCACTTCTGAAGTCCACTGTAAAACTGAAAACGGACCCTGAAACTTAGCCTGGAACGGTGAGTTCACCAGCGGTAATAAAGCCAACCTGATCACCAGGAGAAAACACCCGAATTTCAGATTTCCTGTCATATAATGTTTTCATTTTACTTTGAGCACAGGCTAGATTTTCCTTAGGCATGTCCACAGCCAAAACCAAACGACGTCGAAACCCCTGAACATAATTAAAGCTGCAGTATGTAGGAATTATGTTCTAAGTAATTGTAAATTGCCTTGATGTCACCAGAAATTAAGGAATCATGTTCATTTCAAATACTGATCTCACTGACAGTAGTAGTCCAGCCAGAATATTTGCATTTGAACAGGTCAGTGTCAGCCCTGAAATGATGTTTATGTTGACATTGTGTGTTTGGTCTGAGGCTCCGCCCATCACCTGTCTGCTAATCACAGAGTCAGAAGCCTTTCAGCATCCAGGTTGACAGTTCCACTGAGCTGCAGCTGCAACATTTTGTCACAAATGTCGACGTTATTAAACCTAAAAGGACTTATTATTCCCAAATACATTGTGACAAAGTGAGAAATAAAACAAGGAGATGTATAGGAGGATTTAGAAACATGGAGACGGCTGAAAGAGAAGAAGGATCTGAAGACTGACGCTGGCCCTGCCTTAGTGACCACCGGTAAGAGCACTGAGAGGGGTCGCGCCTCTTCACCCGGTCCCTTCTCCCGGGGCGGGCTGCAGTCTCTTTCCGGCCCCAGTGAAGAGACTGGGTCCGGGACTGGTGAACAGACCAGGTACTGCTGTAGGACTGTCTCTTGCCATGGTAGCTCCTTGTAGTTCAGTGTTCTGTGGAAGTGACCTGTTCATTAGTGCTGTGTAATCCGAACGGGGGGTCGGTCCGTGGTTCGGTGGTAGTGGTGGTGGGGGGGGTCGGTAGCTCGGCGTCGTGGTTCGGTGGGGGGGGGGGGATCAGTAGTCCGGTGTCCGTGGTTCGGGTGTGTGGGGGGGCTCGGTTGGTAGTTCGGCGTCTGTGGTTCGGTGTGTGTGTGGGGCGGATCAGTAGTCCGCAAGGGGGGGGGGGGGCGGTAGTCGGTGTCTGTGGTTCGCGGGGGGCGGTAGTTCGGCGTCCGTGGTTCGGTGGTGGTGGTGGGTTTGTAGTAAAAGTGAAACCTAATGCTCATTTCCCTTTTCTCTATCTCCTGAATCTTCGCAAACTTCATTTGAGTGTGCAGGACGTTTGTCCTGGCCTGATATATTAGACTATGTAGAATAAGTCTGGTGATGATTTTTTTGTATGAAATTTATGGTGTGGTGGCAAGGATTAGAGGAAACACTAGTAGTGGACGCTCATGCGGGATCTGGCAACCCCTAGCCTGGGGGGAGGAGGAGAGGATACCACGTTCTACAGTATTTGAATGTGATTGCAGTACCAGTTTGGCCACAATCCTACATACTGCAGCTTTAACTAGAGACTGAGGAGGTTCAGACGGAAACCACAGCATCATGGAGGAGAGTCAATGGGCCGCGAACTGCGTGACCAAACACACCACGTCATTCGGACTGAAGCCAGTGGGAGAGTCAATGGGCCATAATTATGCCATCGCCATCTGCAACAGAAACTGACAGTGTCCCTAGTGCCTGAAAGGTGCGGGGCAGTCACATATGTCAATGATTAACACCAACATTGGTTCATATATATTATTAATTTTGTGCTATGAAGAGAATGAAGTCATAATATTTCAAGAATAATGTCATAATTTAAAAAACAGGCGGGGAAAAAATATAATTTCTGTGAATAACGAGAATAATGAAACAAACCCAAACGTGCGAACTGTCTTCAAAGTACTTCGACCAATGTTAATGTGTGATGGTAGGGGGAACAGTCTCAGCATTGGTGGGCGGGGCTAATAGGCTCAGTATTTGGTTGGGCGGGCTAATGGTGCAGTATTTGGTGGGGGGGAAAATAGTCTCAGTATTTGGTGGGGGGGATAATAGTCTCAGTATTGTCTTTGTGCATAAACCCCAAATGACAGTACAACCTCCAGAATGTTCCAGTTCTCCATTATCAGACCAGTGGGTACAACTGTATTCTCGTAAATTAGGATATTTTACACCTGTTTATAAATTATGACGTTATTCTTGTAATATAGGCTTTATTCTCCTAAAATTACAGGTTTATCTGGGTATTTTACAACTTATTTCTAGTGACACCGTTTTATTTTCTTATGTGGCTGTAATACGCTGTTGACTGTAATGTTAATACAACTTTTGTTTTATCCACTATCTATCTATCTATCATCTATATCTATCTATCTATCTATCTATTATCTATATATCTATCTAGCTATCTCTATCTATCTATCTATCTATCTATCTATTATCGTTCTATCGTTCTATCGTTCTACGTTTACCTATCGTTCTATCTATTGTTCTATCGATCGTTCTATAGTTCTGTCGTTCCATCTATCTTAGATCTTTATTTATTGGCGTTTGCATGTGTTTTCCTATATTTTTATCTGTTCTCATATATTTCTGTGTATCTTTGTTGCAAATGTGCTGATAAACAGATAAACTATCAGAGCTGAACTGTCTTTGTAAAGGTTTGGGACTTCTAGCAAGGCTGAACTGTCTTTGTAAAGGTTTGGGGCTCTTCGTTTCTGCGTTGTTCTGTATGAACCCACCTCGGCCCACGCCTTCAGCACTGACAGCGTTTCCATGGTAGCAGCTGCCTCGTTGTACAGCTGAACGCTGCCGTCTCTGCCACTCTGAACTTTGACCAACGACGACGCCAACAGCTGATGGACGCGCCTCAGGTCGCGGATGTCGCTGACCACGCCGCTGGCGATCCACGCGCTGCACACCTGGACAGGAGAGGGCGGGGTCAGAGGGTGGAGTCAGAGAGGAGGAGAAAAGGACGGAGTCAGAGGGCGGGGTAAGAGGGCATAGTCAGAGAGGAGGGTAAGAGGGCGGAGTCAGAGAGGAGGATAAAAGGGCGGAGTCAGAGTGCAGGGTAAGAGAGCGTAGTCAGAGAGGAGGATAAAAGGGCAGAGTCAGAGGGCGGAGACAGAGGGGGGGTAAGCGGGCGGAGTCAGGGCAGGGTAAGAGGGCAGGGCCAGAGAGGAGGATAAGAGGGTGGAGTCAGAGGGCACCACAGACACACACGTGCGGACATTTAGGGAAGATGAGGAGCGGTCACCTGACAGGCTTTGGATGTGACGTCAGGAGGGGCGTCGGCTGAGAAGGCGGGTCTGAGGGCGGGCCCACCTGAACAAACACACACATGCATCCGTTCAAAGGTCAAAGGTCGTCAACGTTCACACCTTTGGTCCAGATCTGATTATCTAGGACTCAGACCCAGGACACATTCAGACCTGGTCCTGAATCTGATCCATATTTGACAGTTTTTATTTGACTTCAGTCCAAACGGTCACGATGGAGGGGGTGGGACCCAGAAAGATCCAAACGGTATCTTTTTTATTTAAATGTACGATAACTGAGCCAAAAATGAACAAACTTTTCTTAATTTATGATGGTACATGATATTTTCCTTTTTATGTCAGTCTAATGTCAGCTGAGAACAGTACAGTGCACATGAAGAAAAAAAAAAAAAAAATCCAACGTAAACCGCCGTCAGTCTGAGTCTGTGTCCAGTGTCAGGGTCAAAGGTCAGCGGTGCCATCTGGACTGTCCTTACGTTGGCCTGGTACTGCTCCAGGATCACGTGACCGGGGAACTCGGGTTCAGGAACGTCTGAGAACCGTCTGATGACGACCAGTAGGGTCTGCAGACCCGCCAGGCGCAGCTGGTCGCTGTGGTCAGTGGCCGCCATGAATGCCATCCGGACCAGGTCGCCCAGATGGAGAACCAGGAAGTCTGTGGACAGAGGGAGGACACTGTGAACTGGGACCTGTTTCTGCACTGAGTCATGATGTTCTACCAAAGGAACTCTGCAGGGTCTGAGGAAATTGATTGTGTTTTTTTAGTTTTTTTTTTTTTACATTTTTAAGTTTGTCATCACTGATCTTTTAACCTGTTTTTTCCCACTGACCTCCACCTCAGTGGGATTTTATCGGTTAAATAACCACATATAAACTTTCAGAATGCAACATTTATTTGCTGTTAAATGAGTCTTTTATGTCAATTATTACTACTAATAATAATATACTATACTATACTACTATTACTGTTACTACTAATACTATTACTATATTACTATATTATTATTACTATTATTATTAGAACTACTATTGTTACTCTTACTACTATTAATTATTGTTATCATTATTATTTACTATTATTACTATAATTATTATTCTTAATATATTATCATGATCATTATTAAAACTGAAAGAGAGTGTTCTATAAATATAGAAACAGAGAATTACACATGAGAAATATGAGTAATAATAATAATAATAATAATAATGATAATAATAATAAGATAATAATAATAAGATAATATATAATAATAATAATAATAATAATAATATAATAAATTTTATTATTATATATTATTATATTGCAATAATTATATACTAATATTGTTATTCTTCTTCTTCTTAGTATATTACTATTATTATATTACTACTCATATTTCTAATGTGTAATTCTCTGTTTTTATATTTATAGAACACTTTCTTTTAGTTTTATCGTCATACAATGTTTTGGTGCAAATGGAACCTTCATTTCCCCCAAAGATCAAGAAATTTCAATCTAATTTAATGTGGACAGTAAACGTCCGATACTCAGTTCTCAGTGGACAGTAAACGTCCCGGTTCTCTGTGGACAGTAAACGTCCCGGTTCTCAGTTCTCCGTGGACAGTAAACGTCCCGGTTCTCGGTTCTCCGTGGACAGTAAACATCCCAGTTCTCAGTTCTCCGTGGACAGTAAACGTCCCGGTTCTAGGTTCTCCGTGGACAGTAAACGTCCCCATTCTCGGTTCTCCGTGGACAGTAAAGGTCCCGGTTCTTGGTTCTCCGTGGACAGTAAACATCCCAGTTCTCAGTTCTCCGTGGACAGTAAACGTCCCGGTTCTAGGTTCTCCGTGGACAGTAAACGTCCCCATTCTCGGTTCTCCGTGGACAGTAAACATCCCGGTTCTCGGTTCTCCATGGACAGTAAACGTCGCGGTTCTCAGTTTTCAGTGGACAGTAAATGTCCCTGTTCTCTGTGGACAGTAAACGTCCGGGTTCTTGGTTCCGTGGACAGTAAACGTCGCGGTTCTCAGTTTTCAGTGGACAGTAAACGTCCCTGTTCTCTGTGGACAGTAAACGTCCGGGTTCTTGGTTCTCCATGGACAGTAAACGTCCTGGTTCTCCGTTCTCTGTGGACAGTAAACATCCGGTTCTCGGTTCTCCGTGGACAGTAAACGTCGCGGTTCTCAGTTTTCAGTGGACAGTAAACGTCCCTGTTCTCTGTGGACAGTAAACGTCCGGGTTCTTGGTTCTCCATGGACAGTAAACGTCCTGGTTCTCCGTTCTCTGTGGACAGTAAACATCCCAGTTCTCAGTCCGTGGACAGTAAACGTCCAGGTTCTAGGTTCTCCGTGAACAATAAACATCTCAGTTCTCAGTGGACAGTAAACGCCCTGGTTCTTGGTTCTCTGTGGACAGTAAATGTCCCGGTTCTCGGTTCTCCGTGGACAGTAAATGTCCCAGTTCTCAGTTCTCTGTGGACAGCAAACGTCCCAGTTCTCAGTTCTCCGTGAACAGTAAACGTCCGGTTCTCGGTTCTCCGTGGACAGTGAACGTCCCGGTTCTCAGTTCTCCGTGGACAGTCAGCATCTCGGTTCTCAGTGGAAAGTAAACGCCTGGTTCTCAGTTCTCTGTGGACAGTAGAATCCCGGTTCCTGGTTCTCTGTGGACAGTAAACGTCCCAGTTCTCAGTAGACAGTAAACGTCTCAGTTCTCCGTGCACAGTAAACGTCACAGTTCTCCATGGACAGTAAACGTCCGGTTCAGTTCTCTGGATACAGTAAATGTCCCAGGTCTTGGTTCTCCGTGGACAGTAAACGTCCTGGTTCTCAATGGACAGTAAATGTACCGGTTCTCAGTTCTCAGTGGACAGTAAACGTCCGGGTTCACAGTTCTCAGTGGACAGTAAACGTCCCGGTTCTCGGTGGACAGTAAATGTACCGGTCCTCGGTTCTCAATGAGTTCTCAGTTCTCCGTGAACAGTAAACGTCCCGGTTCTCGGTTCCCATGGACAGTAAACGTCCCGGCTCTCAGTTCTCAGTGGACAGTAATCGTCCAGTTCTCAGTTCTCAGTGAACAACAATAGTCCGGGGTCTCGGTTCTCTGTGGACAGTAAACGTCCCGATTGTCCATGGACAGTAAATGTCCCCGTTCTCCGTGGACAGTAAACATCCGGTTCTCGGTTATCCGTGGACAGTAAACGTCCAGTTCTCGGTTCTCCGTGGACAGTAAACGTCCCGGTTCTCAGTTCTCCATGGACAGTAAACATCCTGGTTCTCGGTTCTCAGTGGACAGTAAGCGTACCGGTTCTCGGTTCTCAGTGGACAGTAAGTATCCCGGTTCTCAGTTTCCATGGACAGAAATCGTACTGGTTCTCAGTGGACAGTAAACATCCCGGTTCTCTTCTGTGGACAGTAAACATCTTGGCTCTCAGTTTTCCGTGAACAGTAAACGTCCCAGTTCTCAGTAGACAATAACGTCCAGGTCTCGGTTCTCCGTGGACAGTAAACGTCCCGGTTCTCAGTTCTCAGTGGACAGAAATCGTCCCTGTTCTCGGTTCTCTGTGGACAGTAACCGTCCGGTTCTCGGTTCTCCGTGGACAGTAAACATCCCGGTTCTCAGTTCTCTGTGGACAGTAATCGTCCCGGTTCTCGGTTCTCAATGGACAGTAAACATCCCAGTTCTCGGTTCTCAGTGGACAGTAAATGTCCGGTTCTCAGTTCTCAGTGGACAGTAAATGTCCCGGTTCTCAGTGGACAGTAAATGTCCCGGTTCTCAGTGGACAGTAATCGTCCTGTTCTTGGTTCTCCGTGGACAGTAACCGTCCCGGTTCTCGGTTCTCTGTGGACAGTAAACATCCCGGTTCTGAGTTCTCCGTGGACAGTAAATGTCCTGGTTCTCGGTTCTCAGTGGACAGCAAAATCCGGTTCTCAGTGGACAGTAAACATCGTGGTTGTCGTGGACAGTAAACGTCCTAGTTCTCGGTTCTCCAGTTCACCTACCCGTGGACTCGTGGAGGCGTCGCTCCTGGGCCAGCGTCATGTCGAAGTGGGCGGGGTCAGCGCTCTCACACTGCGCGATGATTCGACACACCACTCCATGGCAAAGCGGGCGTGGCCCAACGCAGCGCTGTGAAGGGGCCGCCGCCGTCTGAGCGCGCTCTGAACACAGACGAGTCGTCGTCGCGGCCGGGGTCCGCCTCCTCCTGCTCCTGACTGGCCTCCATGGGGGTCCGGCAGTCTGGGGGTCAAAGGCCAAAGGTCAGTCTGGTCATGTGACCCATAGGCTGATGGGGTTAAACCTGGTGGGTAGTCCCCTTTAAAGACGCCCTGCCCACCTGTGGATGCCGACAGGACATCCTTGCACAGTTTGAGCCAGTGTCCCAGTTTCCCCGTGGTGGCACTGGACGTCATCATGGGACCAGCGTTCCTGGATATCCCTCCTCAGACCCGGGTCGGACTCTGGTCCAGCAGAGTGAACAGGGCTCCTTCCAGACCACTCCTTTATGGTCACATCTACAAACAAACAAAAACAAACAAACAGGAAGGAGGTGGAGCCCCATCCGACCAATCAGATTAACCTTTAAACTGTTACCGATGTACTGTGTATGTGTGTTGTGTTGTGTTGTGTGGATGTATGTGGGTGTCTTGTGTGTGTGTGTGTGCATGTGTGTGTGTGCGTGTCTGTGTGCGTGTGTCTGTCTGTCTGTGTGTGTGTGTGTGTGTATTTGTGTGTGTCTATCTGTGTCTCTGTGTGTGTGTCCATGTCCATGTGCGTGTGTGTCTCTGTCTGTCTGTCTGTCTGTCTGTCTGTCTGTCTGTCTGTCTGTCTGTCTGTCTGTCTGTCTGTCTGTCTGTCTGTCTGTCTGTCTGTCTGTCTGTCTGTCTGTCTGTCTGTCTGTCTGTCTGTCTGTCTGTCTGTCTGTGTGTAACCGTGTGTGTCTGTGTGTCCTACCCAGTTGTGTGTTGTCTCTTCTGTTCAGTTCTTTAACCACTGTCACAGCCAGTTGTGAAACCTCCAGAGCTTCACGTTGGACCAACTGACGCAAACAGGCCACGACAGCACCACGTAAAGACAGGTAAGAACTGGACAGGTGAGTCTGGAGGAAAGACAGAGGAAGTTAAAGACACAGAGGACGATAAAGACAAACCCACAGATCAAATATCAAACTCTAAAAAATAAAACAAAACAGAAGGAACTTAAATGAAAAAACGTCAAATGTGTCGGATCCGATGTTAGTTTTCAGAGGAAACAGATAAAATCGTCTTAAAGATATACCTACCAATGTGGCATTTCTCACAACACTTAGTAACAGTTTGAACATGAACAACCGCCTCCCTCCAATGCCCCACCCTCTTCCCCCTGCTGAGCTCTAACGCTTTCCTCCTCTCCCTTATGCGCGGTGGAAGCAGAGGTGGGGTCGGACCGCTTTGGTGTGTCCGTGGATCCCTCCCTCAGTAATCAGACACATCACCTGCCGCGGCCTGTTTCATCAGTAGACCCTGAATTTAAGGGTCTGGTCTGTGCAGTGCTGGGCCAGTGTCTTCACTGGACCATGGAGATGAGGTGCCAGGCGATGGGCACGTGCACTGTGAACGCACGGCCTCCCGAATTTTCCATGGACATTTGAGGTGCATAGTCCATAATTTCATCCTACATGTGTGACACCAAGTACATGTACCTGTATGAGTCCCACAGTCATAAAAGCTACCTTTATGCAGACCTGTCTGTTTAGTCCAGTACACCAGACTTCTAGACTTTATCTCCATCCTTCATTCATCAAACTCCTGTTTGTTCCCCTCAGTTGTGATTCTGTTAATAAATTCGTTTTTTCCCTTCCACATGTGCATTTGAGTCCTAGCCATACACATCTTAGACAGGAGGACTGTGCGTGGATAGTGACAGGAGAAGCAGCACGACTGAAGCGTCAGATTCAGGGGTACCCATATCGGATGTGGAGACGGCAATAATGGATCGGATGGTGGACGGCCGTAATGGATGATTGACAGGAGGCTCAGC
Source organism: Sphaeramia orbicularis (assembly GCF_902148855.1). Lineage (NCBI taxonomy): Eukaryota > Metazoa > Chordata > Actinopteri > Kurtiformes > Apogonidae > Sphaeramia > Sphaeramia orbicularis. Next base: position 7,530,896 of record NC_043978.1, on the reverse strand, counting down.
CAAGTTCGGCCAATTGTTTCATTCGGACCGAAATAAAATGATTTGTCAGAATTTTATCAGAAATATGAGCAATATATGAGAATTAAACATTTTTGAGTTTCTTTTACATTTTAGTTTGACACGCTTATTAGGAGCATTTTAAGATGACGAAAGAAAGTGTAAAAATGCCACATCATACGGTATAGCTTTAACGGACGTGGATAACAGAGCAAGAGTTAGCGAGTTAAAGGATGTGGGCAAACAGAGCAGGAGTTAATGAGTTAAAGGATGTGGATAAACAGAGCAGGAGTTAATGAGTTAAAGGATGTGGATAAACAGAGCAGGAGTAATGAGTTAAAGGATGTGGTAAACAGAGCAGGAGTTAATGAGTTAAAGGATGTGGATAAACAGAGCAGGAGTTAATGAGTTAAAGGATGTGGATAAACAGAGCAGGAGTTAATGAGTTAAAGGATGTGGATAACAGAGCAGGAGTAATGGTTAAAGGATGTGGATAAACAGAGCAGGAGTTAATGAGTTAAAGGATGTGGATAAACAGAGCAGGAGTTAATGAGTTAAAGGATGTGGATAAACAGAGCAGGAGTTGGTGAGTTAAAGGATGTGGATAAACAGAGCAGGAGTTGGTGAGTTGAGATGTCAAACTGCAACACAAAGTTCAAAAGCAGATGATAAAAGTGTCCAAACCAATAAAAAGGACAGATGGACACAGAGACAAAGACAGTCCATGAACAGAGAAACTGAGGAAACAGAGGAAGAAGCTGAACACAACAGAAACACAGCTTCATGCTTGACCGGACGTACCAACAGAGAATAATCCAATAAGATCTCCTGAAAAAACAAACACACAAACAACCTTCAGTTCATATGTTGTCGATGTTGAAACCTGCTGGAAAACAGTGAATAGAACTGGAACCAGAGGATGGAGGACAACAGGGACAGACAGGAGACAGAGACGCTGATGGACCAGAGGGTGGGACAGGTGGGGTGGGCGTGGTCAACAGGAGACAGACAGGATACAGAGACACTGATGGACTGGAGGGTGGGACAGGTGGGGTGGCCATGGTCAAAGGGCGGGGCTACTCACACAGAGTGCAGGTACGAGGCCGGACAGGTCCACGTGAGGAGGACAGAACATGTGGAGCTGCTGAAGACAGGACACAGCTCTGGACTGGACCAGGCAGTCTGGAGAACCCTGCATGACAGCAGAACCCAGCAGAACACTGGACCGAATAACGGCCGCACTGTCACCTACGAACAAACGAACATATGAGCCACAGAACCCAGCAGAACCTAGTAGAACCCAACAGAACCCAGCAGAACCCAGCAGAACACTGGACCGAAGACCGGCTGCACCGTCACCTACAAACACATGAACATATGAGCCACAGAACCCAACAGATTAGTGGTTCTATAGGTGGTTCTATAGGTAGTTCTATTAGTGGTTCTATAGATGGTTCTATGGATGGTTCTATTAGTGGTTCTATGGCTGGTTCTACAGGTGGTTCTATAGATGGTTCTATGGGTGGTTCTATGGATGGTTCTATTAGTGGTTCTATAGCTGGTTCTACGGGCGGTTCTATGGCTGGTTCTGTGGGTGGTTCTATTAGTAGTTCTGTGGGTGGTTCTATGGTTGGTTCTATTAGTAGCTCTATAGATGGTTCTATGGATGGTTCTATTAGTGGTTCTATGGCTGGTTCTACAGGTGGTTCTATAGATGGTTCTATTAGAGGTTCTATAGCTGGTTCTATGGAGGTCTGTGGGTGGTTCTGTTAGTAGTTCTATGGGTGGTTCTATGGATGGTTCTATTAGTAGCTCTATGGATGGTTCTATGGTTAGTTCTATTAGTGGTTCCGTGGATGGTTCTATTAGTAGTTCTATGGAGTTTCTATGGATGGTTCCATTAGTGATTCAACAGATGGTTTCTATTAGTAGTTCTATGGATGGTTCTGTGGATGGTTCTATGGATGGTCCTATTAGTAGTTCTATTGGTGGTTCTATGGATGGTTCTAGTAGTAGTTCTATTGGTGGTTCTCATGGATGGTTCTATGGCTGGTTCTATGGATGGTTCTATGGATGGTTCTATGGCTGGTTCTATTAGTAGTTCTATTGGTGGTTCTATGGATGGTTCTATGGCTGGTTCTATTAGTAGTTCTATGGATGGTTCTATTGCTGGTTCTATTAGTTTATGGTGTCTATGGCTGGTTCTATTAGTGGTCTATGGATGGTTCTATTAGTAGTTCTATTGGTGTTTCTATGGATGGTTCTATTGGTGGTTTTATGGATGTTCTATTAGTAGTTCTATTGGTGGTTCTAATGGATGGTTCTATGGCGGTTTTATGGATGGGTCTATTAGTAGTTCTATTGGTGGTTCTAATGGATGGTTCTATTGGTGGTTTTATGGGTGGTTCTATGGCTGGTTCTATTAGTAGTTTCTATTGGTGGTTCATTAGTAGTTCTATAGCTGGTTCTATGGCTGGTTCTATTAGTAGTTCTATGGATGGTTCTATATTAGTTCTATTGGTGGTTCTATGGATGGTTCTATTAGTGGTTCTATGGATGGTTCTATTGGTGGTTCTATGGATGGTTCTATTGGTGGTTCTATGGATGGTTCTATTAGTAGTTCTATAGATGGTTCTATGGATGGTTCTATTAGTGGTTCCATGGATGGTTCTAGTAGTGGTCCATGGATGGTTCTACGGGTCAGTCTCACAGTAGAACTGAAGATAAAGGGTTCCACTGGACCAGGTCTTACCTTGTAGATCCGGACCCCAGGCAGGTGGTAGCGCATGCAGACAGCGGCCCAGACCTCAGGTGACCTCTGGGTGAGTGGGCGGAGTTGACAGCAGGAGGCGGAGCACCAACGTGAAGGAGGGCTCTGCGTGGACCCGGTACAGACCCCCAGACAGATCCACCACCAGAGACAGACTGTGGGAGGGACCAGGTCTGGAGGACAGGGACAGGAAGTTAATGCGGGTCCCGGGTGGACCTGGAGCTGGACTGAGGGGGTGGCTGAAAGCGGACCCACCTGGACCTCTGGGGACGTGCTGTCCTGGCTAAGGGTGAACATGAACGCCCACAACAGGTGGACAGGTGCTGAGGGGAGCTGATCCCGCCCACGTAGCGGTACAGTGCCCCCAGAGCCAGAGCCAAGCCGCTGCGAGACGCTGCGTCCCTCGCCGTTTTCACCTGAAACCGTGGACAGTCAGTCAGTTTAGGAACATACGATGATGCTCTGATCAGACACAAACAATTCAATATTTAATCAGATACAGATGCACGATTTTTATAGACTTATACACACTGTTTAGATACAGTTTATATTCTATTAGTTTACTTTTTAGTTTTCGTTTATTTTTAGACACACATATGAGACCCATAACATGTCCAGCTGTGTCCACCTGTTTAAAGCCCGCCCCACCTGTTAATGCCCTGCCCACTGACCTGTCAAAGCAGAGCAGGGACACGGACACGGTGAAAGCCGGGTCGTTGACCACCTGGACCAGACGGGCCAGACCTTCAGCCGCCAGGCAGCGCAGCAGAGGACTACTGCTCTCCAGCGCCCCCGACAGGAGGGACAGGGCGGGGGGGACGCACGTCCTCTGGACCCAGAGGACCACGGACACCAGCCTGGAGCTGAGGACCCAGACCCTGTTAGGACACGGACCTGATCCACCACTAAACTGTACACGGTCTGAACAGAGTCAGCTGACAGGTGGACTGGACTGGTTCTGACCCTGTTTCCATCCACACTAATACTCTAATCAGGGTCTTATCAATGCAGTTCTCAGATTATATTGATCAGAAATCTGTGTCATTACATTGATAATGGGATCCCTCAGGGCACCGTCTTAGGCCCCATCATTTATATGTTTATATTCATGTATGTTCAGATGTAGGCCTACAGATGGACCCTGATGACACTGACCCCCCTTTACACTGATCCTATGATCAATATCACATACATTGATCATATAGAGAGTCTAATCCAGGGGCGTCAAAACATGCGTCCCGGGGGCAAAATGCGTCCCATGAAAGGTTCCAATCCGGCCCCTGGATGATTGCAAAGTGTAAAAATTCCACAGTCAGGCTGTGGAACTCATTTTAGTTCCGGTCCACATACAGACCAATAGATCTACAGTCAAATAATAACAGCAGAATAACTGACAAAAAAGAATGACTCCAGATTTTCTTCTAAGTTGATGTGGAAAAAAAAAAATTTACATTATGTCTATAAATAGTGACAACTTCAAATTTTTGTCTTCGTTTTAGTGCAAAAAATAACATTAACTATGAAAATACTTACAAACTATTCTGTAACAAAAAAATGTGAATAAACTGAACAAATATGAACAACCTGAAAGTCTAAGAAAATTCAGCACAATTTGAACTATTTTCTGCCTTTTCCTCAGTGTTTAGTATCTTTGTAAATCTGATCCATAATGCACATATAAAATGATAAGTTGAGGCAGAATTATTGTTAAAATTGCACTGACTTTTCTTAAGAAACTTCAGTTTTTTCAGGTTATTCACATACGTTTTTGTTTGGATAGTTTATAAAAAGCAAGTATTTCCATATTTAATGTTATTTTTTGCACTAAAACAAAGACAAAAATTTGAAGTTGTCATTACTTATGGGCATGGTGTAATATTTTTTTCACATCAAACCGAGAAGAAAATATGGAGTCATTCTTTTTTGTCGGTTCTTCTGCTGTTATTATTGACTGTAGATCATATTGGTCTGTATGTGGAACCTAAACTAAAATGAGTTCCACAGCCTTGACTGGAATTTTGCACTTTGCAAATTCATCCAGGGACTGGATTGGAACCGTTGGTGGGCCGCATGTTTGAGACCCCTGCTGTAAATCCTTTTTTAGACTCGTCGATACTCGTCTTTAATTAACTGCTGTGTCCATTGTTCTATCTGACATGTACTTTATTCTTGTGGCTCTTTTATGTGTGAGTGCTGCTTCGATGGGAGCGCCTCCTTAAGTTGGTAAAGGTGCAGTACCTTGAGCAGACTGCAGAGGGCAGCGCACACGGGGTCTGGACTGTCTGCTGTCGCTGACCTTTGACCTGGTTCACCGTCTCCACAAACTGCTCCAGGATCTTCACTCTGACGGGGAAAATGACAGGACACGTTCAGTGCGTTCAGGGATGAGGATTCGCACAGATGTCTTGAAATCCTGGTGAACGTTAACAGATGTGGTTTTTACTTCTGAGCGGAGATGATGTGAGGGAACAGCGTCCCAAAGAGTGGACGGCCGCGGCGGTCAGAGCGAATGGGAGGAGGAAGAGAAGCGGAGCTTCGTCGCCGGGGTTGCACAGACTAAAGGGGTCATTGTCCAGAGAGGCTCCGCCTACCACTGCTGGCGTGGAGCTGAAACCGTGGAAACAAAAACCCACCACTCGTCAGCGGTTCCGTGTCGACTCCAGTCTGTCAATCATTTAAACATCAAAACCACTTTTCAAACGCATGACCTGTGGAAAAACCTGTGAGTGTTTCCACTGAAATGACCCGGTAAGAACATCCCCCACCACCCCAACCTCATTAAAGTTCCTAACATGCACTAAATCCACAAAAATGTACTAACACGCACTAAAATCCACAAATGTACTGAAATGCACTAAAATCCACAAAAAATAGGACCAATGGCCCTGTAGCTTACCGGCCAAATTAAAAGCTTGGGAAATGTATCCAGATGCCATTATTATCACCCAGTTCTGTGTATTTATTATATACAGAAATAGTCCATGTTTTGGTCATATTCCAATCAGATCTGTAAAAATTCAAATTCCAACATGATATCATTGATACTTACTGATTTATTGTATCAATCCACTTCCAATCTGTTATAATGGGAAAATTGTTAAAAGTGGCACCAAATCCAGAATCAGATCCGGATCATAATAATTTGAATTCCTTGTGTTGACATGATCATAAAGAAGCTGTATACCAAGTTTGAAGTCAATCAGAACTGTAGTTTCAGAGATGAAGACGACTGAAATTTTTTCCCCATAAGAGCCCATACATTTTCTGTAAGTTCCCGGATCCAGAAGAAGAGCCTGATCAGCATGTGGCCATTATGTTTTGGTCATCTCCCCATCAGGGCTGTACTGTAGAAATTTCAACTTGATATCATTTATATTTACTGAGTTTATATTTACTGAGTAAATATAAATGATGATCCACTTCCTATCTCTTGTAAAGGGGAAATTTTTCAAAGTCATACCAAATCCAGAATCAGATCTGGATCCAAAGAATTTCACTATCTTTTGTTGAAATCATCATAAAGAGCTGTATACCAAGTTTGAAGTCAAACGGAATATTAGTTTCGGAGAAGAAGACAATTGAAAGTTTTGTAATGGACGACAGACAACGACAACCAAACGCCGCATGATGACAATAGCTTACGACCAGTTGGCCGGTAAGCTAAAAATGGACTAATATGCACTAAAATCCACAAAAAAACGGACTAAAATGCACCAAAATCTCCAAAAAATGTACTACAACACACTAAAATCCACAAAAAAAATGTACTAAAATGCACAAAAAAATGGACAAATATGCACTAAAAATCCCAAAAAAATGTACTAATATGCTCTAAAATACACAAAAAATGTACTAAAATGCACTAAATCTACAAAAAATGTACTAACATGTTCTAAAATCCACAAAAAATGTACTGAAATGCACTAAAATCCACAAAAATGTACTAAAATGCAGTGAAATCCACAAAAAATGCACTAAAATACGCTAAAATACACACACACACACAAAAATAAATAAATAAATAATGGATTGGATTTATATAGCGCTTTTCTAGACACCCAAAGTCCTTTACATTATTGATCCATTATTCATTCGCTCTCACATTGTCCCTCTGGTGGTGGTAAACTACATCTGTAGCCACAGTTGCCCTGGGGCACACTGGCAGAAGCGTGGCTGCCAATTCGCGTGGCTGCCAATCCGACCACCACCAAACATTCATACACAATTCATACACCAGTGTGAGTGGCACTGGAGGCAAGGAGGGTGAAGTGTCTTGCCCAAGGACACAACGTACTGACTAGGACAGAGTGGGATTCAAACCGCCAACCCTTCAGTTATTGGACGACCCGCTGTACCACCTGAGCCATAGCCGCCCCAAATGCACTAAAATGTACTAAAATTCACAAAAAAGTACATAGATGCACTAAAATCCAATAAAATGTACTGAAATGCACTAAAATCCACAAAAAAGGTACTGTAATGCACTAAAATACACAAAAAAAATGTACTAAAATGCACTAAAATACACAAAAAATATACTAAAATTCACAAAAAATGTACTCAAATGCACTAAATCCAATAAAATGCACTGCAATGCACTAAAATACACAAAAAAGGTACTAAAATGCACTAAAATCCACAAAAAAATGTACTGCAATGCACTAAAATCCACAAAAATGTACTAAAATGCACTAAAATCCACAAAAATGTACTAAAATTCACAAAAATCTACTCAAATGCACTAAAATCCAATAAAATGTACTGAAATGCACTAAAATCCACGAAAAAGGTACTGTAATGCACTAAAATCCACAAAAAAATGTACTAAAATACACAAAAAATGTACTCAAATTCACAAAAAATGTACTCAAATGCATTAAAATCCAATAAAATGTACTGCAATGCACTAAAATACACAAAAAAGGTATTAAAATGCACTAAAATCCACAAAAAAAATGTACTGCAATGCACTAAAATCCACAAAAAATGTACTGAAATGCACTAAAATCCACAAAAATGTACTAAAATTCACAAAAAATGTACTCAAATGCACTAAAATCCAATAAAATGTACTGCAATGCACTAAAATCCACAAAAAATTTACTAACATGCACTAAAATCCACAAAAAATGTAATAAAATGCACTAAAATCCAAAAAAAAAATGTACTGCAATGCACTAAAATCCACAAAAAATGTATTAATATGCACTAAAATCCACAAAAAAAAGTACTGCAATGCACTAAAATCCACCAAAAATGTACTGAAATGCACTAAAATCCACCAAAAATGTACTGAAATGCGCTGAAATTCACCAAAAATGTACTGAAATGCGCTGAAATTCACCAAAAATGTACTACAATTCACTAAAATCCACATAAAATTACTAAATGCACTAAAAGCACAAAAAAATGTACAACAATGCACTAAAATCCACAAAAAAAATGTAGAGAATACACTAAAATCCACAAAAAATGGACTACAATGCACTAAAATCCACAAAAATGGACTAACATGCACTAAAATCCACAAAAATGGACTAACATGCACTAAAATCCACAAAAAATGGACTGAAACGCACTAAAATCCACCAAAAATATACTACAATGCCCTAAAGTCCACAAAAAATGTACTCAAGTGCACTAAAATCTGCAAAAAATGGACTAACATGCACTTAAATCCACAAAAAAGTACTAAATGCAGTAAAATCCATTAAATACACACCAAATGCACAGAAAAAATTCACTAAAATGCACTGAAATCCCAAACAATTTGCTAAAAGACATAAAACTACTAAAGAAGTACACTAAAATACACTAAAATAAGCTAAAATACACAAGAATGCACTACAATACAGAAAAATGTTAAAATACATCAACATACACATTAAAAATCTTAAAACACACTAAAATCCAACAACAATGACTAAAATGCACAAAAAATGTACTAAAATGCACTAAACTACATAAGAAATTCACTAAAATGTTCTAAAATCCACAAAAATGTGCTAAAAGACACAAAAATACTAAAGAAGTGCACTATCAAATCAAAAGGACGACGAACACCAACATTTGACCAACACCATCAAAACAGCCTGGACCTTATGCACAAACACACAAAATAGGAATATAATGCACTAAAATCCACAAAAAAAAACAAAAATGCACTGAAATCCAAAAAAAAGTACGTCAATGCACTGAAATCCACAAAAATGCACTACAATCCACAAAAAATTTACTGAAATCCACAAAAAAAATCAATAAAATGCACTAAACTACACAACAAATTCACTAAAATGTCCTAAAATCCACAAAAATGTACTAAAAGACACAAAAATACTGAAGAAGTACACTAAAATCCACACACAAAAAAAAGCTAAAATACACAAGAATGCATTACAATGCAAAAATAATATGCTACAATACATCAACATACATATTAAAAATCTTAAAATACACTAAAATATACAAAAAATGTGCTAAAATCCACTAAAAACAATTACTAAAATGCCCTAAAATCCACAAAAATGTACTAAAAGACACAAAAATACACCAAAAATGTACTAAAAGAAAAAAATGTACAACAAATACGCTAAAATACACAAGAATGCACTACAATACAGAAAAAATATGCTAAACTACACCAATATACATACTAAAATTCTTAACATACAATGAAATATAAAAAAAATACACAAGAAATACACTAAAATAAACAAAACTCTGCTAAAATACAGAATAAATATCTTAAAATACACTAAAATAAAAAAGTACTTGAAGCTGTGAGTATTACAAAGCTATGGGAAGTAGATGGTTACCTCTGACCTTTGACCCTTACTGGTGTCCCTCCCTCTGACCTTTGACCCTTTCAGGTGTCCCTCCAGTGGTCACTGTATTCATCTCTGTCTGAATCTACTCTGGATAAAATCACCTGGACCGAAGTATCACACATTTACAGAAAAAAAAAAAAAGGGCCGAACTACCGCACGTATACAGAAAACAAAATGGACCGAACTATCACACATTTACAGAAAAAAAAGGACCAAACTATCACACATTTACAGAAAAAAAAGGACCGAACTATCACACATTTACAGAAAAAAAAGGACCGAACTATTGCACATTTACAGAAAAAAAAGGACCGAACTATTGCACATTTACAGAAAAAAAATGGACCGAACTATTGCACATTTACAGAAAAAAAAACAAAAAAAATGGACTGAACTATTGCACATTTACAGAAAACAAATTGACCTAACTATCGCACATTTACAGAAAAAAAAAAAAAGGACCCAAATATTGCACATATACAGAAAAAAAAAATGGACCGAACTATCACACATTTATAGAAAAAAAAAAAAAAACGAAGCAGGAAACGACAGAGTCTGATGAATGGAACTGCAACTCAAACCACAGAAGAACAGCTCAACACATTCCGGTACTTAAGGTTCCTGCAAGTGTCAGATTTGATCCGGAAAGGCCGACCACCTGCTCCTCGATGTAGTGGTGGGCGGGGTCTCGGAGGGCGTGGCCGATTGGCGGCAGGTCGTCATGGTGACAGAGCGGCGGCAGCAGAGTGAGCTCTGAACACGGCTGGTTCAGGTTGTCCTGACCCCGACAGGTCCGACACCAGCTGGTTCATCACCAATCCGAAACTCTCTGCGGAACCAGAACAACCGGAACTGTGAGACGGCGAAGAGGAAGGGGGAGGAGTCTGTGGAACGGAGGCCTAGCATTACCATGGTAACTGTGAGGCGGCAGGCATAACCGCAGCTCGTAGACTCGGAGGTCTATAGAGGACGGACCAGGTCCGGATGGAGGAACCGTGGACCTGAGAGGAACCGGCAACCTGGACGGAACCAGAACAACAGATCAGCAATGGTGGACTGGCAAATGTTCAACCTTTAGAACCGACTAAAACGTCCACTTTAACCTGTAGAAACCGACATAAAACATCCACTTTAACCTTAAGAACCGACAAAACATCCACTTTAACCTTTAGAAAACCGACTAAAACATCCACTTAAACCTTTAGAACCGACTAAAAACATCCACTTAAACCTTTAGAGAACACGCTAAAACATCCCTTAAACCTTTAGAACCGACTAAAACATGCACTTTAACCTTTAGAACTGACTAAAACATCCACTTTAACTTTCAGAACCGACTAAAACAATCCACTTTAACCTTTAGAAACTGACCAAAAACATCCAGTTTAACCTTAGAACCGCCAAACATCCACTTTAACCTTTAGAACCGACGAAAAACATCCACTTTAACCTTTAGAACTGACTAAAACATCCACTTAACCTTCAACCGACTAAAACATGCCACTTTAACCTTCGAACCGACTAAAACAATCTACTTTAACCTTTAGAACTGACCCAAAACATCCACTTTAACCTTTAGAACCGACTAAAACATCCACTTTAAACCTTTAGAAACCGACTAAAACTCCACTTTAAACCTTTAGAACCGACTACAAACGTCCACTTTAAACCTTAGAACCAACTAAAACAATCCACTTTACCTTTAGAACTGACCAAAACATCCACTTTAACCTTTAGTGAACCAACTAAAACATCCACTTTACCTTTAGAACCGACTAAACATCCACTTAACCTTTAGAACCGACTAAAACAATCCATTTTAACCTTTAGAACCCGACTAAAAACATCCACTTTAACCTTTAAGAACCGACTAAACCATCCACTTTAACCTTTAAGGAGAACCATCACAGACGGACTTGGTAAGCAGGGCCACAGAACAGGGCCAATGGTGTGAGCGACGGCGATGATGTCATCGGTGACCAGGTTCCTGCAGTGGAGCAGCAGGTTCTTCATGGCTGTCGGACACAAACACACACTTCAGATCGGTTCAGTTTCGGTTCCACCTCAGGTTGTGTAAAGAGTCGGATTCTTCGTGTACCGACCGCACAGTGCCCCGGCTCGGCCCTCCAACGTAACCTGCCACGTAAAGTAGTCCCCTCGACGCAGCTCCATGTCCTGCTCCCGCAGAGACGGCCGGAAACACACAGCGACAGAGGAGGAGGAGCCGAGGGAGATGGAGCTCCACCACGGCTGGACCTGGACCAAAAGGAGCAGAAATCAACTGGTTTTCTTAATTTGGTTGATTTTTTGGATTGTTTTTCATATAAATTATAATAAATGAGCCATAAATGAAAAAAAGTATCACAAATTTATGCTAATTTATGATTTTACGTCATTGAAATGCGACTAGAGATGTAACGATTACCAGTAATAACGATAAATGGCGGTAAAAATCGCAGACGGTTAGTATTACTGTTTAAATTCTAATTATCATGATAACCGTGGTTTGATTACCACACTTTTAGAGGAAAAAACCCTATGTAAAGATCTGCTTTTATGTCAAATATTTGAGTATAATTTTAATTTATTATAATTTTAATTTTATATACCTAATATTTGGAACCAATATTCACTTTTACAGTCTTTGAAAAGTCTTCATTAAGCATCCTGTGTGTTCCTCTCTGCAATAAATTATTTAAGTTTTTCAAAATTGGATATATATTTTTTTGGTTTTTGTCCTGTCTGGTGTGGGAGATAGGAGGTTATAAAGTGAAAAAATAACAGACAGAATGATAGAGAGGAAGTTGGTGCTTAGAAAAAAAGATCCCAATCATGGGTATAGTTAAACATGTTTACATAGTATATAAAGGCAAAATCAAAAGGACTGAAAACGGACAAAATAAGCTCAGAACACAATAGGGGTTAATATTTGAATGTTTCTTCTGGCAACAGAAGGTACATTGTGCCGATTATTTTATAACTTGGTTAAATTATTTCAGTGTATGTATAAGTACTTTTTGATCACAATAGTCGTGATATGAAATTTTATATCGTTCAGTCCCTAAATACAACATATGTCATATTCTGCGCTGGTGGAGGCGGGACCAGATCCATATTTACTTCATAAAGACAGTGTTTTTGTTTATTATTGTTTTTTTTTCATGTCTTCTGTTTTTGTTTTTGTTTTTTTAATTGAAAATATTTAAGTACATAAGACATATAAATTTATAATAAAGAGCCAAAAAATGAACAAAAGTATCACAAATTTATGCTAATTTATGATTTTACGTCATTGAAATGTGACAGATGTCATAATTCTGCGCTGGTGGAGGCAGGACCAGACCTATAGTTACTTAATAAAGTCAGTGTTGGGTTTTTTTTGGTCTTTTTTTTTTTTTCCTTGTTTTCTGTGGTTTCTTTTTTGTTTGTTTGTTTGTTTTGTTTTTGTATGTTTTTTGGAAAATATTTATAATAAACGAGCAAAAAATGAACAAAAGTATCACAAATTTATGAGAATTTATGATTTTACGTCATTGAAATGCGACATTCTGCGCTGGTGGAGGCGGGACCAGATCCAAATTTACTTCATAAAGTCAGTGTTTTGTTTTTTGTTTTTGTTTCTTTCTTGTCTTCTGTTTTTGTTTTTGTTCTTATTGAAAATATTTAGGTATACAAGACATATACATTTTGAACAAACATCAAGATGTCAAAAAGAAAAAGCATTTGAACAAATAAATTTTAAAAATGCATAGATTTAAAGACACAAAACAGAATAGACAAATAATAGTATAAAAAAAACCAACATATCTAACAAAATAAATAAATAAATACGTCAGAGAGTTCAATTTACTTTAAAGAATTTAAAAAAAAATAAAAATAAAAGCTTTTTATGTTAAAGATAAATTCTAATGATTTAATATATTTTTCAAATTTCATCATAAAGATTTTAAAATTTGGGTGTGTTTTGGTAAATTTATTTTTGTGTATATGATTCATAAAGTCAGTGTGACACGTGCACGTGAATCTGATGACATCACATTTACATTAGAACGAGAACCACGCAAAAAAAAAAAAAAAAAAAAAAAAAATCACATTTCAGCTAAAAAATTCTGACTTGAGCAGTAAGACGTTCAGTGTGAACGGGACCGTTAGCGAAACTCAGATCATAGTTTATGAACCAACGCATGTAGAAAAGTTAGAAGGCTCCTGTTCAAACGGTTACCCAGGGTGATGAGGGAGGAGATGAGCATCCAGCCGGCCTGAGTCCTCTGGAGGGAGATACGACTGTTCTGAGCAGCGGAACGGAGAAGGTCTTCAGCCAGACCCAGAACCACCTGGACCCAAAGAAGGAAATAGAACATGACCACAACCACAGGAACGAGAACACCCAGAACCACCTGGACCCACTGGTATGTACCGGTCTGAACTGGTCTGTGCCGGTCTGAACCAGTCTGTACTGGTCTGAACTGTTCTGAACCAGTCTGTACTGGTCTTAACTAGGGATGTCTAATAATATCGGCCCACCGATATTATCGGCCCGATATTGGCATAAAAATGTAATATCGGTGAATATCGGTATTGGTTTTTTGCCTATCATTAAAACCAATAAAATAATGCCTTGATTTCACTGGCATTTACCGACGCGTAAATGAATCATTGTTTGTAGCTGAAAGAAATGTGCAGTTTTCAAAATTGTACAGTAGAGTTGCCACACTGTAACAGACTCATGGAGGGAGGGAGAGAAAATAAATAAATATGGTATTTTTTCCACAACTTAACTCTTTCCCCGCCAATGACGAGATTTTCCGTCAATCCGTGTTTTCACTGTTATACTGTAGTTGAAGCTGTTGCGGATTGTGTGAATTACTTTCCTTTGTCCAAAAGCAAACAATTAAGCAGCTTTTTCGGAAAAATGACGGACCAGGTTTAACGTTTTCGCACTGGAGTCTCCGTATCCCATGGCAACGCATACAGCGGCAGTCACTGAATGAGGAAGTGCAGACTGCAGGAACGGCGTGCAGTTTCAAAAGCCTTAAAGATGATTATGGAGACAGAGTCTGACAATTCAATATATGATGGAGCTACAGAAGAACCATTTAGAGACAGGAACGGAGAAATACAGACCTGATCAAAATCTTAAGACCAGTTGAAAAATAGCTAGAATTTACCTTTTGCACATTTGGATCTTAATGAGGTTTTAAGTAGAGCTACAATATACAAAGCAAGAAGGGGGAGTGAGACAAAAAAGCACTTTGAAAAAGTCATTTATTGAAAACAACAAGTAAACTGAAATAGGCTGTTTATCAGCTGATCAAAAGTTTAAGACCGCAGGCTATAAAAGCCAAAATCTGCTCAAAATTCTCATTTTCTGTCGGGCATTCACACGGTCATGCCCTCCTGATGGCTAAAGCTAAGAAGCTTTCTCTTCTGAACGTGGTCGGATCGTCGAGCTGCATAAGCGAGGCCTCTCGCAGCGTGCCATTGCTGCTGAGGTTGGACGCAGTAAGACAGTCATTCTAAATTTTTTGACAGATCCTGAGCATTATGGAACAAAAAAGTCAAGTGGTAGACCCAAAAAAATTACACCTGCGCTGAGCCGGAGAATCCCATTGACTGTCCGTCAAGACACAGGGCGGTCCTCGACCCAAATGAAGCCCCTTACTGGTGCCGACTGCAGCGCAATAACCATCAGACGGCATCTGCGGGAAAAGGGTTTCAAAAACAAAAAAACCAATTCAAAGACCTCGTCTCCTACAACGCCACAAAACTGCCCGTTTAGACTTTGCCAGGGAGCATCAAACATGGGACATTGAAAGGTGGAAAAAAGTTTTATTCTCTGATGAGAAAAAATTGAACCTTGACGGTCCAGATGGCTTCCAACGTTACTGGCATGACAAGGAGATCCCACCTGAGATGTTTTCTACCCGGCACAGTGGAGGGGGGTCCATCATGATCTGGGGTGCTTTTTTCATTCAGTGGAACACTGGAGCTTCAGGTGGTGCAGGGTCGTCAAACGGCGGCTGGTTACGTGCAGATGTTGCAGCGGGCATCCCTCATGACTGAGGGCCCTCGTCTGTGTGGTAACAGCTGGGTTTAAAAACAGGACAACGCTGCAGTTCATACTGCTCGCTTGACGAAGGACTTCTTCAGGAAGAATAACATCACTCTTTTGGACCATCCTGCATGTTCCCCTGATTTAAATCCCATAGAGAACATTTGGGGATGGATGGCAAGGGAAGTTTATAAAAATGGCCATCAGTTCCACACAGTTGATGCCCTTCGTGAAGCCATCTTCACCACTTGGAGCAATGTTCCCACCAGCCTCCTGGAAACACTCGCATCAAGCATGCCCAAACGAATTTTTGAAGTGATTAACAAGAACGGTGGAACTACTCATTACTGAGTCCTACTGAGAAAATTTTTTGTTCTGGTTTGGAGAGTTTTTTGTAATTTTTTGAGCGATGGTCTTAAACTTTTGATCAGCTGATAAACAGCCTATTTCAGTTTACTTGTTGTTTTCAATAAATGACTTTTTCAAAGTGCTTTTGGTCTCACTCCCCCTTCTTGCTTTGTATATTGTAGCTCTACTTAAAACCTCATTAAGATCCAAATGTGCAAAAGGTAAATTCTAGCTATTTTCAACTGGTCTTAAGATTTTGATCAGGTCTGTACAAGGTGAGGGAGACGGACACGGAACACGGGAAACACGGATCAGCTCAGGTCCGACACGGAGATGAGGATGAGGAAGGGCACGGAGCGACACAGAGAAAATGACAGACAGGAGGAAGAGAAAAGAGACATTTATAGTGGACATTCAAGGAGAAGACAGACACACAGACATGGGACAAGACAAAGGACAGCTAGTGTTCATCTGTTAGAGTTCAGATTCAGACTGTGGACACAGAACAGATTCAGCTCCATAATGTCAGCGGGGACACAGGTAAGACACTGTCTGATTGGCTTTAGTATGAAATAAATAAATACATATATTCATACATAGATAAATAACTAGATGTCCATATAATTAATTCCAGATCAAATACAGCAGGTGGTCCAACAGGAGGACCTGGTGCAGCCAAGGAAAGGCCAGAAATCTACAGTATTTAGTGCATTTGTTTCTTTTTTTCTTGAAAATGAGGAATACTGAAGTGTTTATATCGAAAAAACTAAACTAATATGTGTTAGACTTATAACTGATGTATGTAAATGTGTAAAATTTAGAAGGAACCTGGTGCTTTAGAAGATGTTTTGTCTAAAGCTTGGTGTGGAGTCCCCTAACATTTTGTGGAATGATGGGATATCTTAGAGCTGTTTGTTATTATTATTGTTGTTATTATTATTTTATTTTGTGATTTGGAATACAGTGTTACTGTTGGTAAATGAGAAAGAGTCAAAAATGTAATTAGGAAATCAATTTTATCTTGAAAATCAATATCTTTGGAAAAAAAAATGCAATTTTCCTCAGTTTTTTGCTCAAAATTCAGTTTTTCCTGAAAATGACCAATATTCAAATATTCATATCTCACGAACGAATGAAGATAGAATAAAATTGTTTCTTGTGTTTAAAAGTTGAAGTTCTGTTCTTTCTTTTGATGTATTCAGTGTTCACATACTCCTAACACAACATTTTCAGTGAGCCTCCAAAGTTTAGTGAAAATAACCAAAAAGGCTGGCACTGGCTACCAACTCACTGGAAAATGCTCTGGTGGGGAAAGAGTTAAGTAGAAGTATGTATTCTTTGTACAGACAGTGTTTACATTTTAAAAGCCTTGTTGCATTTGAGAATGCATCCAATGGGGCATCACAATAAAATTAGGCATGATGTGTTAATTCCATGACAGGAGATATGTGATGTTACCTAAAATTAGTTTAATATCCCACATATATCGGCAGCAATATCGGTAGATATCGGAATCGGAAATTAAGCGTTGGACAATATCGGCATATCGGTTTTTGGCAAAAAAGCTAATATCGGACATCCCTAGTCTTAACCAGTTGGTACTGATCTGAACCAGTCTGTACTGTTCTGAACCAGTCTGTACTGGTCTGAACCGGTCTGTACTGATCTGCACCAGTCTGAACCATGGTTATTATCATTAACGAAAACTAACGAAATAACAAAAACTAGAATTGTACCAACATTTTCGTTAACTGAAATACATAAAAACTACAATTAATAGAAAAAAAAAACGATAACTAACTGACATTGTATTGTGTGTTTACAAAACTAACTAAAACGGTATTTGTCAGCGTCGGATTGATATGAAATTGATTTATTTCCCTCAAGCTGTTTTAGCTAGTGGCCCCATATGACACTTCACGGTCCGTCACTTGTGTTCACTTGTGGTTTCCAGTCGTCTTCTGGTCCCCACTCTACCTGGAAACATGGAGACTAAAGTTGGAAGAAAGCAGCAGAGTCCTGTCTGGGATTTATTTGAATATGACAGAGAAGAAGAGAAAAGATACGACAAAACTGAAATTAATACTAAAACTAAACTAAAACTAAACATTTAGAAAAAATGAAAACTAATAAAAACTATCAAACCTGCTCTAAAAATGAACTAAAACGAATTGAATTAGACAAAAAAAAAGTCAAAACTAACTAAAACTAAACTATAATGAAAAATCCAAAACTATTAGAACCTTGGTGTGAACCAGTTTGAATCGGTCGGAACCAGTCTGTACTGGTCTAAACTGGTCTGTGCCTGTCTGAACCGTTTCACATAAGGAACCTCCTCCTGCTCAGGGGGGACTCACCTTCCCCTTGGTGCTCGGAATTCCCAGAGGGCATTGCTGCACTGCGGCCACCAGGGCGGTGACAGCTGCTGCGTACCCGGACACGGCTTCAGGGGACGACTTCAGCGCCACCAGACGCTCGGTGCAGCGGTCCAGCAGCAAGGAACACTGGGACGGCATCGCCATGGCGATGCAGCGCAGACACCAGGCGGCGGCTAAACGGGCCGAGTAGGCAGGATGAAGGAGGACAGAGACAACCGAGTCCAAAAGACCTGGAAGAAAAACAAAACAAAACAAAACAAAAAAACAATCATGGAATCAACTCTTCTGATGGGGATCTATAATTAAAGAGATCAATGACCTGAACACTGACATGTCAAACCTGCAAATGAGGAAGAGGAGGAGGAAGAGGAGAAAGAGGAGGAGGAGAGAGGGGAAGAGGAGAAGGAGGAAAAGAAGGAGGAGAAGGAGGAGGAGGAGGAAGAGGAAGAGGAGGAGGAAAAGGAGGAGGAGGAAGAGGAGAAAGAGGAAGAGGAGAAAGAGGAAGAGGAGGAAGAGGAGAAGAGGAGGAGGAAGAGGGAGAGGAAGAAGCAGAGGAGTGTGGTTGTTCTATTTCTCTGAAACCCACATAATATATATGTGTGTGTGTGTGTGTGTGTGTGTGTGTGTGTGTGTGTGTGTGTGTCTCCACAGACCTGTGGAGGCGTCTGTCACCAGTGGTCCTGCTGTGGACCCCAGACCCTGGACCAGTGCTCCCAGCTCCATCAGACAACACACCAGGACATGCTGACTGGACGACACATCTGCACATGAACCTCTGCTCTCCACGTTTCCGTCGCTCAGGGCTGCGTCTATGCCCAACACACACACACACACACACACACACACACACACACACAGAGGGGTTAGCTCCGCCCCTTGCTCCGCCCCCTTTGCTCCACCCCTTGACAGCACTCACCGATGGTGCGTTTGTGCGCCGCCACGTACACACACAGCTGTTTGGCTGCGTTGGTCTGGGCCTTCTCCCCCAGCAGAGACCCCAGGGTGCTCCTTAGGATGAAGGAAACGCAGTGCCGCGTCACCACGGCGTCGCTCGCCGTCTGAGTTGCTTTACCGTGGGATGCCAACTCCATGAGCAGGGACAGGAAGGAGGAGAAGTTGGACTCCAACCAGGAGGCACCGAGGGAGGAGACAAAGACCACACAGGCCTGAGGAGTAGGAGGAGGAAGAGAAGGAGGAGGAAGAGGAGAAAGAGGAGGAGGAGGAAGAAGACAAGGAAGAGGAGGAGGAGGAAGAGGAAAAGGAGAAAGAGGAAGAGGAGAAGGAAGAGGAGGAGGAGGAGGAAAAGGAGAAAGAGGAGGAGAAAGAGGAAGAGAAGAAGGAAGAGGAAGATGAGGAGGAGGAGGAGGAAGAGTAGAAGGAGGAGGAGGAAGAGCAGGGACAGAAGTTGAGTGGTTGCCGTATCTGTCCGTTGTGAGGTCGTTGCCACGGTAACCCACCTGTGTGACCCCCATGCGGATGTCTTTGCTGACGGAGCTCGTCCCCTTCAACATGTCTCCGCTGGCTCGCAGAAACCCGGCCCCGCCCCTCAGGAAACCCCCCAACAACAGATCCATCACCTCCTCCAGGGACGTCCGACCCCGCCCACCCTGCCTGGGGGCTGCTGGGAAAAAAAACAAAACAAAACAAAAAACCACAGATTTGAGTTGATGTGCTGATCCTGGTTGATCAGATCAGATCCTTCAGACACTGAAGGAGTGAGTGGGCGTTACCGAGGCGCTGTGGCGGGGGCTCCACGGCTGCAGCCAACAGCGTCCCCAACAGCTCTGACACAGACACACGCACGCTGGAGCTGGAACCTTCAAAGGCCCTGAAGCACAGCGAGGCCACGTTGTCCAACTCTGAGGTCCACAGGAAGACCGCCTCCCTCTGCAGCTCCAGGAGACACTGGACACAGAAGACAGACTGAGACACACACCACCTGGACCTGGACCGAGACACAAAGACCATCTGGACCTGGACCTGGACTGAGACACAGAGACCATCTGGACCTGGACCGAGACACAGAGACCATCTGGACCTGGATCTGGACCGAGACACACAGACCATCTGGACCTGGACTGAGACACACAGACCACCTGGACTTGGACTGAGACACAGAGACCATCTGGACCTGGATCTGGACTGAGACACACAGACCATCTGGACCTGAACTGAGACACATAGACCATCTGGACCTGAACTGAGACACATAGACCATCTGGACCTGGACCTGGACTGGGACAAAGACCATCTGGACCTGGACTGAGACACACAGACCACCTGGACTTGGACTGAGACACAGAGACCATCTGGACCTGGATCTGGACCGAGACACACAGACCATCTGGACCTGGACTGAGACACACAGACCACCTGGACTTGGACTGAGACACAGAGACCATCTGGACCTGGATCTGGACTGAGACACACAGACCATCTGGACCTGAACTGAGACACATAGACCATCTGGACCTGGACCTGGACTCGGACAAAGACCATCTGGACCTGGTTTGAGACACACAGATCATCTGGACCTGGACCGAGACACAGAGACCATCTGGACCTGGACCGAGACACAGAGACCATCTGGACCTGGACGGAGACACAGAGACCATCTGGACCTGGACTGAGACACAGAGACCATCCGGACCTGGATCTGGACTGAGACACACAGACCATCTGGACCTGGACGGAGACACAGAGACCATCTGGACCTGGATCTGGACTGAGACACATAGATCATCTGGACCTGGACTGAAACATAGAGACCATCTGGACCTGGACTGAGACACATAGACACACATTCCTACTTCCTGCTTTGCTGCAGTGCAGATGCTTTGCTGCTTGCTCCCTGCTTTGCTTACATTCTTTCGATGATTTTTTTCTTATTCTGGACTAAAAGTTGCAGACAGAAGGTCTCTGATATTCTTTAATGAGCAGAGACATACTTCTTAAAAAACGAAGGACTTTTTTTTGCCATTTTTACTGTTTTATGACCACCTCAGTGCTTCTTGATCGTGGGCTGTCAACAGCACAGGCCTGTACCACTTCACTTGGAAGACAGTGCTCAGCTAAGCTAATTAGCTTCAAGATGCCTGCTCTATCTGCAGACGACTTCGACAAACTTCTGCAGAAAATTACCGTGCTGGAGACTAAATTCACCGCCTAGAAGTTAATGTGGAGGTAAAGGGACTAGGTGGAAATGACACCACCCTACCCCTGGCTCAAATTAGTGGACAGGGGCTGGCTAACACACAGCTAACGAGCACAGACAAAGCTACCACGAAACAGGTAGGCTCTGTTCTGTTTGATAAATCTACAAATAGTAGTCCTCCCTGGAACCACCTTGGAGCAAAGCCAAAGAACAAATCATTTCCATGGGTAATGGGAGGACGGTTAAGAGGCAGAGCACAGCGAGCTGAGGTATGTGATGAGACCGGCTGGCCTGCACTCCCTCCCAGACAAAGTGCCTCTTCAACCCCCCCAGAAGAACAAAGGTGAATGTGAATGTGCTGAGAAACTGGGGGCACAAAAGTGATGCACTAGATTGTTAAACTTAAAAAACATTCCCTGTGAATCACAGTCTGTCCCAACAATTATAGAGGATGTTCCTATGACATTAAGACTTGCTGTACTGAACATCAGATTGTTGGCTGGAAAAACATTTTTAATCAATGATTTTATCACGGAACACAACCTTGATTTTATGTTTTTAACTGAGACTTGGTTGGATCAAAACAACAGCACAGCTGTTCTCATTGAGTCAACCCCTCCCAACTATAGTTTTATTAGTGAGGCCAGAGTGAATCGGAGAAGAGGGGGAGTAGCAGTTTTATTCAAAAACTCTTTCCAATTTAAAAAATTATCTTTCAGTAATTTTTCTACTTTTGAATATGTGGCTCTTCAGCTGAAATCTTCCCCTCGAGCCATATTAGTAAATGTCTACAGGCCACCTAAATACTGTGCAGACTTTTTTGACGATTTTAATGAACTGCTGTCCATAATCTGTACTGAATATGACTGTATAATCATTGTTGGTGATTTTAACATCCATGTTGACAACCCCCGGGACAGAGGGGCTAAAGAACTGTACTGTACTCTGGACAGCTTTGGGCTGAGTCAGCATGTGTCAAAACCCACACAGAACAGGGGGCACACTCTGGACCTGCTGATCTCCAAGGGTTTAAACATACACAAGGTTGTTGTGAGCGATGTGGCCCTGTCTGATCACTGTTGTGTTTTCTTTGAGAGCTCTATCTCTGTGCACACAAGTAATCAGAGAGAAGTTATCAAGAAGCGATGCATTACTGAAAACACCAGTGAAATGTTTAATGTACTTTTTTCTTCTACAGCAACCCTGCCTTGTGGTTCAGTCAATGAGCTAGTGAATAACTTTAATTCTAAAATGTTAAATGTGATAGATGCCATTGCTCCCATTAAGTTGAAGGTTGTCTCTAGCAAGAAAAGATCTCCATGGAGAAATGCCATGGCAGTGAAAAATGAAAAAAGAGAGTGTCGGAAAGCTGAACACAGGTGGCAAAAATCAAATCTCCAGATTCATTTTGACATCTACAAAGAGAAACTTCAAATTTATAATCAACAGCTGAGGAATGCAAGGCAGTCTTTCTTCTCAAACATTATCACCAGAAACAAAAATAATGCTCGAGCACTGTTTTCTACTGTTGACAGACTAACAAACCCCCCTGTGTTAATATTAATAGCACCTGAACTTCACTCTGCCAGGGCCTGCAATGACTTTGCCTTGTTCTTTACAGAGAAAATTCAGCACATTAGACAGGCCGTGAATTCCTCAACACCAGATTCAGGATCTGTGCTGTCTGAAAACCATTTAAACACCCTGACGCACTTTAATCCAATCAATGACAAAAATCTGGAGGACATTCTACACCAACTGAGCTCTTCCTACTGCTGTCTAGATGTTTTAACCACAGATTTTTTCAAAAAACTTTCACACATCATGGCATCTGACCTGTTACAGATTGTAAACGTGTCTCTAAGCTCAGGAGTCTTCCCACAGACCCTGAAAACAGCTGTTATTAAGCCACTCCTAAAAAAGAACACTCTAGAAAAGACCTCAATGAACAACTACAGGCCCATATCAAATCTTCCTTTTTTAGGTAAAATCATTGAAAAGGCTGTGTCCCAACAGGTAAACTACTTCTTAACAGTCAACAGCTGCTTTAACGTCTTTCAGTCAGGTTTTAGACCACATCACAGCACTGAGACAGCTCTGCTCAAAGTATTTAATGACATTCGCTTAAACACAGATCATGGCAGATCTTCAGTTTTAGTGTTACTGGACCTCAGTGCTGCATTCGACACAGTCGACCATGATATATTACTTGATTGACTGGAAAATTGGGTGGGACTATCTGGCACAGTTCTTGATTGGTTTGCATCCTACTTAAAGGGCAGGGATTATTTTGTGTCAATAGGTAACTTTAAATCTGAGCAGACCAAAATTACATGTGGAGTCCCCCAAGGCTCCATCCTGGGGCCCCTTCTGTTCAACATCTACATGCTTCCACTGGCTCAGGTCATAGAAAAAAACAAAACAGATTACCATTTCTATTCAGATGACACACAGCTCTACATTTCAATGTCCCCAGGTGACCATAGCCCCATACAAGCACTGGGTAAATGCATGGAGCAAATGTCTGAATGGATGGGCCATAACTTTCTTCAGTTAAACAGAGAAAAACTGAGGTAGTCGTTTTCGGACCCAAGGAGGAACGTCTTAAAATCAGCATGCAGCTCCAGTCACTTCAGTTAAAAACCTCAGATCAGGCCAGGAATTTGGGTGTTGTCATGGATTCAGACCTGAATTTTAAAAATCACATACAAACAATTACAAAGTCAGCTTACTATCACCTCAAGAACATTTCTAGGATTAAAGGACTGATGTCGCAGCAGGACCTTGAAAAACTTGTCCATGCATTTATCTTTAGTCGAGTTGACTACTGTAACAGTATCTTCTCTGGTCTGCCTAAAAAGTCTATTCGACGACTGCAACTGATCCAGAATGCTGCTGCTCGAGTCCTCACTAAGACCAAGAGAGTGGACCACATCAGTCCAGTTCTGAGGTCTCTACACTGGCTCCCTGTCTCTCAGAGAATAGACTTCAAAATTCTCTTACTAGCATATAAAGCACTGAATGGTTCAGGCCCAAAATACATCAGAGACCTTCTAGTCCAGTATGAACCATCCAGACCACTCAGGTCATCTGGTGCAGGTCTGCTCTGTGTTCCCAAAGTCAGAACTAAACATGGAGAATCAGCGTTCAGTTTCTGTGCTCTGTATATCTGGAACAAACTACCAGAAAATATCAGGTCTGCTGAGAGTCTGAGTTCTTTTAAGTCCAGGTTAAAGACTCACCTGTTCACTGCTGCCTTTGACTAAAAGGCTTTTGACTTTTTAAATTTTAGATTCTCTTTGAAACTCTGCACTGCAACTCTTACTTTAATATGTGTGTGTTTTTATTTTTATTTTATTTTATTCTATTTTATTTTTTTTATTTTATGTGTTGTTTTATTAATCACCTTTTACATGTTTCTTTTATAATGTTTTAAATGTGTTTCTTTTTGTTTCTTTTATTTCAATCTCCTGTGTGAAGCACCTTGAATTGCCTTGTTGCTGAAATGTGCTATACAAATAAACTTGCCTTGCCTTGCCTTGACCATCTGGACCTGGACTGGGACACACAGACCATCTGGACCTGGTTTGAGACACACAGATCATCTGGACCTGGACTGAGACACAGAGACCACTTGGACCTGGCCCAAGAAACAGGGACCACGTGGACCTGGACTGAGACACAGAGACCATCTGGACCTGGACTGAGATACACAGACCATCTGGACCTGGACTGAGACACACAGACCATGTGGACCTGGACTGAGACACACAGACCATGTGGACCTGGACTGAGACACAGAAACCATCTGGACCTGGACCTGGACTGAGACACAGAGACCATCTGGACCTGGACTGAGACACACAGACCATCTGGACCTGGACCTGGACTGAGACACAGAGGGTGTATTCACACCAGGAAAGTCTGATAGTTCACTTGCTTTGGTCCGGACCAAATTTTTTTTTTTTTTAATGTGGTGCGGTTCGCATTCACACTGTACATTTTTGTAAGTGGACCAAAATCTGTAAACAAAACCACGTGCGCTGAGGTCGTTCATCCATTGGACAGAAATGAACTGTCGATTAAAGCGCTCAGTCCAAAGTGAAAGGAGAGAATCATGGAAATTTTGCGTGCTGTTTTTGTTATCGTCATAGCAGTTTTTACAGATGCAGATGTGTGCACAAGTGTTTGAGCAGCAAGAGCGTTTGATGCAACGTTAGGTTTACAGTATTGTAGAATTCATTTCTCAACGATGCAGACATAGGGCAAGACAGCTACGGAGGACAGCGCTCTTGTGCACATCATGTTGTGACTGTTGGTCTGATTCACACGAGACGGAACAAGTATGAAGCTGGAATTCTGCTAGTATATGAAAAGACCGTTATCAAAAAGCATTAGTTCTCCGTACTGCTGACCTGTGTGTATCTATCCTATATCACTGTTCAGTTTAACCAGGGACAGAATTCCTTAACGCAGGTAAAGTTTGCTTGGGCTGATGAAGTCGTTTATTATTTTTTATGTCAAGCACAACAGACAAATCTAAACTTCATCCTAACCATTCTCTCGCTGAACAAGCTGAAAACGTCGGAGTTTTTATGTGTCCTTTCTAGCAGTTGTGTTATATGTACATCTGCTCAGATGTCCAAAAGGCACCGTGTCTCTTCCGAGCTCCAAGTTTGACCACAGCTCATTTTCAGCTCCGTAGCCTATTCTCACTCTGAGCGGTTCTCTGGTAAAACTCTGTTGTCCATAATGCTCGACACACGACGGGAGCTCGTTAGGTACAAAAACCCCAACTGTGTCGGATCGGGTCCGGGCTATTTTCACACCTCAAACGAACCGCACCAGGGTTCGTATGGAACTGCACCGAGACCACCTCTTCAACTGGGTCTCGGTTCGCTTGTTTGGTCCGGAACAGAGTTCGGTGGTTTTTATTCACACCAGCCCAAAAGGTCCGAACCAAGGGAGCAAACGAACTCTGGTCCGTTTTAAACTGACTAAACAAGGCAGGTGTGAATACACCCAGAGACTATCTGGACCTGGACTGAGACACACAGACCATCTGGACCTGGACCGAGACACCGAGACCATCTGGACCTGGACTGAGACACACAGACCATCTGGACCTGGACTGAGACACACAGACCATCTGGACCTGGACTGCGACCCACAGACCATCTGGACCTGGACTTGGACACACAGACCATCTGGACTTGGACTTCACAGGGACATTCGGTCCACTTGTTTTCCAGGATATAAACCTGTGTGAATGTTGGTGGAAAAGGGGCTGATGTTAACATGTCGAACAGGAGCTGGTCGTCATGGCGACCGTTACCTTGGCAGCGGCGCAGCGG
Source organism: Sphaeramia orbicularis (assembly GCF_902148855.1). Classification (NCBI taxonomy): domain Eukaryota; kingdom Metazoa; phylum Chordata; class Actinopteri; order Kurtiformes; family Apogonidae; genus Sphaeramia; species Sphaeramia orbicularis. The sequence goes on along the minus strand of NC_043978.1, from coordinate 7,504,016 downwards.
ACGGCCATGGAGCGGTCGGTCAGGCAGGTCCTCGCCGCCTTGTAGACATCGCGATGACAGGAGATGGCGCCGACGCCCAAACCACAAAGGATCTTCTCCAGACAGAGCATGATCTCATACCGACCCTGAGACTGAAATGGGGACATAGAACCAGAGACATAGAACCAATCAGACATAGAACCAGAGACATAGAACCAGAGACATAGAACCAATCAGACATAGAACCAGAGACATAGAACCAGAGACATAGAACCAATCAGACATAGAACCAGAGGCATAGAACCAATGAGACATAGAACCAGAGACATTGAACCAATCAGACATGTGGAACCGACTGAGACTGAAACAGAGACATAGAACCAATCAGACATAGAACCAATCAGACGCGTGAAACCGACTGATGGACAGACCGGAGACACATGGACTTGTTTGACTCTAAAACATACAGAATAGTTTGTATTTGTCATTATTTATCAGTTACTGTGTTATTCAGTTGTTCACACACTTTTTTCAAGATCAGATTAAAAAATACTTTTTCGGCTCATTTTCACATTTTTCCAGCACAGGTCCCTTTATCACTGGGCTCAAATCCATATACTAATTTTTTTCACTTTTTATCACAATGATGTACATTGTATCTATGGGATGTAACCATATGAACATTTCATATCACGGTTATTGTGACCAAAATTATCACGCTTATCATTATCGCGGTATTGTTGAAATGTGCTCAAAATGTTCTAAAAGTACTCATACACACACTGAAATAATTTAATAAAGTTGCATTTTGAAGAAAAACAATAAAATAAAATAATAGGCACAATGTACCTTCTGTGGCAGAAACATTCAAATATTAACATGTAAACACCAAACATTCTCTCTCTATTTTCTCTTTTTCACTCTCTTTTTCTCTCTTTATTGATCTCTCTCTATTTTTCTCTCTTTCTCTCTCTCTAATTGTATCATGTATAAACATCTAAAAATATGTTTCATAACAGCAAAAAGTTTTGAAATTTAAAAAAGAACGCAAAGTTTTATCCAAAAAGGGGTGTTCTTCAGACACGCTGGCATCGAGACAAAGATTAAAATCAAACTGCACCTGGAGTCGACCTGAGAACACCTGGAATGGACTTTTTGGATGGAGAGTTTTATTTTTCTAAACGTATCACCTCTGTGTAAGTAGCTTTGGCTGGACCTCCAACCTGGCAGTTAGAATTAAAAATAAATCCATTAAATAAATCACATCACAGAGTTAAAATTCCAAACATTTCCAAGGCCTTTCAGGACCCATGTGAACCCTGGACATTACTGGGGTTTAAAGGTTGTACTGGTACAAACATGGAACCTGCTTCTCTGGTTCCATGCGTCCGTTTCAGCCTTCCCCATTTCCTCACCTCTGCGTTCTTCATGGCCTTCATCAGGTTGGAGAACGTGTCTTTGAAGGAGGCGATGAGCATCCGCCCCAGCTGTTGGTACAGAGAACCCAGACAGGCCACGGCGGCACTGAAGCAGGGAGAGAATCAAGTCAAATACAAAAAGAGTCAGAATTTTACAAGAATAAAATCAAAAAAATATTGAGAGTAAAGCCATAATTAAAAAAAAAAAACTCAATTCAACAAACATAATGTCATACTTTGATGAAATTAAAGTCATCATATTTCAAAAATAAAGCCATAATATTACGAGAATAATAGCGTAATTTAAATAAATAAATAAAATAAAAATATCCTAATTTCCAGAATACAGTCGTACCCACTGGTCTGAGCCTATTAGCCCTGCCTACCAAATACTGAGGCCATTAGCCCAGCCCACCAAATACTGAGGCCATTAGCCCAGCCCACCAAATACTGAGGCCATTAGCCCAGCCCACCAAATACTGAGGCTATTAGCCCCGCCCACCAAATACTGAGGCTATTAGCCCCGCCCACCAAATACTGAGAGTATTAGCCTCGCCCACCAAATACTGAGCCTATTAGCCTCGCCCACCAAATACTGAGCCTATCAGCCCTGCCCACCAAATACTGAGCCTATCAGCCCTGCCCCCCAAAAACTGAGCCTATTAGCCCCGCCCAACCAAGTACTGAGCCTATTAGCCCCGCCCACCAAATACTGAGCCTATTAGCCCCGCCTACCAAATACTGAGCCTATTAGCCCTGCCCTCCAAATACTGAGTCTATTAGTCCCGCCCACCAAATACTGAGCCTATTAGCCCAGCCCACCAAATACTGAGCCTATTAGCCCAGCCCACCAAATACTGAGCCTATTCACCCCGCCCACCAAATACTGAGACTATTCGCCCCACCCACCAAATACTGTGTTCTAATGGCACTGTGTGCTTTGACAGACGTCTTTTTTCCCAGAGGCCCTGAATGCAGCGTTAGGACTTACAGCCGGGTCGGGAGTCCTGACGGAGAGTCGTCTTTGCTGCGGATGATGTCATTGCACCTCTCGACCAATAGGCTGGCGGGGAGGGGGTCTCCAAGGCGGAGCAGCAGGGCGAGGCAGTGGGCGAGCAGCCAGCGGGTGGGCGGACCCGGGGAGCCAATCAGAACGGCCGACAGCTGCTCCACCAGATGCCGCTGGTTCTGTCTGATGGCAACCTGGTGGGCGGAGTCAGACACCAGTCAAATTCATATAAACCACAGGTTTATAAGCAAATAATCAACCAGCTAATAATAAAACACTTAATTATGTACTGAATATACATTAAAGAGCATTTTCTCTTCCGTATTAGAAACAGTATTTATTTACTCAACTGTTCTGAACCCTGCGGTGTAGAAACATTATTTATTTAATAAACTGTTCTGAACCCTGTGGTGTAGAAACATTATATATTTAATAAACTGTTCTGAACCCTGTGGTGTAGAAACAGTATATATTTAATAAACTGTTCTGAACCCTGCGATGTCCAACCACAGAACCACAGCAGAACAGAAGGTCAGAAGTTTTCGAATGTTGGTTTGTTTTTTCTATTTCATCAGTTTAAGCCATAAACATAAATACCACAGACTCAATAACTGTCACATTTGAACCCTTTAAATGTCATGTTTGAGATGGAAAAAAAAACCAACATTTTTTTATGGGAAAAAAACCCAAACTTTTTTTTCCATATTCTCCAGAAATGCCCTGACTCCCTCTGTCCTCCAAAGTCCTTCATGTCCACACACTGATCTGACAGAACTCTGAGGTCCATCCAGTCCATCTAGACCATCTAGACCACTACACAGTCCACATGCAGGAAACCTGGGGCTTCTAGAACCTCCAACAGGAGCTAGAACCTTCATGTGTCCAGCTCCTCTACTGTGGAACCACCTCCTGCCTCAGTCCAAGAGGAGACACTGCCTGGACGATGAAGAGGACGAAGACAACTGTCCTTTAGATAAAGACTAGAGTTAGGACGGATCAGACTGATCTGAGTTCAGCTCAAACCAATTTAGACTGGGATTAGACTAGAGTTAGAACAGACCAGACTGATCTGAGTTCAGCTCAGATAAATTTAGACTGGGATTAGACTAGAGTTAGGATGGATCAGACTCATATCAAATATTCCAATAAAAAACATTAAATTTTATTCAACTATTGTTCAGATATTGGGTTATGCAATTCCGAAAACATGTTTGGTGACGTATTTTGGATTTATTATTGGTAATAATGTAAGAAAAAATGATGGATATTTGTTTACAATTCTATTTGCAGCCTGTAAAAAGACTACTACCAAAAAATGGTGCAGATTAGAACCACCTACAACTAACAACTGGATACAAACTGTGATTGGAAAATTTGAGATGTAGATTCTGACCCATAGACTGAGGACTGAAGAAGAACAGAGTCAGGATAAATGGAAGAAATGGACAATTTTCATTTCAATGTCACACTACTAAAAACAACTGTTAGTCACAAGGTTTTCTTGTAGTCAGTGTATCCCAAATGTCCCCTATGTTTGTCTTGGTTTGTAATGTACAGGGTGGGGAAGCAAAATTTACAATGAACATTTAGTTGTTTTTTCTCAGCAGGCACTACGTCAGTTGTTTTGAAACCAAACATATATTGATGTCATAATCATACCTAACACTATTATCCATACCTTTTCAGAAACTTTTGCCCATATGAGTAATCAGGAAAGCAAATGTCAAAGAGTGTGTGATTTGCTGAATGCACTCGTCACACCAAAGGAGATTTCAAAAATAGTTGGAGTGTCCATAAAGACTGTTTATAATGGAAAGAAGAGAATGACTATGAGCAAAACTATTACGAGAAAGTCTGGAAGATACTATTAAAAAAGAATGGGAGAAGTTGTCACCCGAATATTTGAGGAACACTTGCGCAAGTTTCAGGAAGTGTGTGAAGGCAGTTATTGAGAAAGAAGGAGGACACACAGAATAAAAACATTTTCTATTATGTCAATTTTCTTGTGGCAAATAAATTCTCATGACTTTCAATAAACTAATTGGTCATACACTGTCTTTCAGTCCCTGCCTCAAAATATTGTAAATTTTGCTTCCCCACCCTGTACATAAAATAAACAATCAAAATAAAGTTTAGAGAAAAAAAAAGAACATTTAATTTAATTTATTTTAGGTAATCATTGTTACCATATTTGCTGTGTCAATGTAAAAAAAAACTTGGAAAATTTGGAGCAAGATTAAAAACACAAGATAAGATCTGGAAAAGTCATGTGATTTGACATTTTTCTCTTTGAGTTTCCATTTGTTTGGCACCAAAAACAGCTTCAATGATCAGAAAAACCCCTGAGTTTGCATTAAATGTTAAAAACCGTCCTCATTAAACCCACCTGAGTTTGTCCTGTTACTTTAAAAGTGGCAGAACTGGTGTTAAAACAGTTTTAAATCCAATATAATTAATGTGACATTTCAGTCAAACTCCTTAAATTAAAGCTAAAAGTCTGAACTTGAATCCCATGGGACTCATTTCAGACCCACTGTGGACGTGGACAGAGGACACAATACTGTCCAAGTCCTTCTGGACTGGACCTTCCAGTGTCACCAAAACCTGAACCGGGTCTAGACCAGGTCCAGGTCCCCAACAGGACTCACCCGGTCTGTGGTGGGGAGGGTCTTCTTCAGGTGACTCAGCCATGAGAAGATAAACTCCGCCCTCTGGTGGTCGCTCAGCTGACGGACCGCCTCCTCATCCAGAAGGAGACACTGAGTGCGCTCCATCACGAGACTCCACCCCCTCCTGCTCTTCTTCTTGTGTCAGTGGAAGACAACCCCGTCCTGGTCCATCACTGTCAGTAAAAGACACAAACACCAGTTAACAGGAGGACGGACACAGAGATGGACACGGAGGCGCTGTGGATGGAGATGCTGTGAACGGAGACACAGTGGACGAAGACACAATGGATGGAGACACCATGGACAGAGATACCGTGGACGGAGACACAGTGGACGGAGACGCCGTGGACAGAGACGCTGTAGAACACCTCCACACCAGGACAAACCCAGTCTTTTGAGGCTCTGGTCTCAGTTTGGACAGAACCAGGTCGGTCTTTGTTTCCCAGTGAAAGAGAATGAAGCTGATCAGAACCAGAACCAAATTTGAGACACAGACATGAATAATTCAAGAGCAGAGACGGAACTACAACAACACACACACAAAAAAAAAAAACACACACTACCACACACTGTCCACAAAAAAATACACACACACACTCTAGACAGAATCATCCAGAGGGCTGTCTCTATAATCTGTCTGAGACTGTGGTGGACAGGAGGACACTTCAAAATCTGGTCTCCATCCTGGACAGTGATGTTCACTGTCTCCAAAAGACACTGGCCAGACAGAGGGACACCTTCAACAGACACACACATGTAAAAAAATAAATAAAACACACACATCTACAAAAAAATAAAACACACACTTTAAAAAAAATAAAATACACACTTTAAAAAAATAAAACACACACATCTAAAAAAATAAAACACACACTTAAAAAAAAAATAAAACACAAACACGTAAAAAAAAATAAAGCACAAACATCTGAAAAATAAAACACACACACCTAAAAAAATAAAACACACACATGTAAAATAATAAAACACACATGTAAAAAAAAAAAAAAACACACGTAAAAAAAAATAAAACACACGTCTGTTTCATCAGATCTGATTGTGTGTCACTGGTCAAACATAGAAATAATAAATATTGCATCTGTTTTATTATTATTTTCATCCCATTTTGAACCAAATCCTTCAGGTGTGATTCTTTGTTGATGTGTGACAGTCAGTAAAAACTAACACTTGTTATAAACACATGAACTGCCTTCACTTTAGCTCCAGGGTGTGAATTACATTCCATCACAAACACCTTTTATTGTGTCATTTATTATATTTAATTATCTGGAATTAACTTAAGACAACTTCACTTTAATGCTTCATTTACGGTTCATTCCACGTACAATTTACCCGAATAGCCGGATTTCTGTTTTACAACAAACCCACAAACGCACAGAATAGAACTGAAAATACGCAGAGTAGAGTTTCCCTCAGTGCCTAAAAACAAACTTTAACAGAAAAAAAACAAAAAACAAAACGATTTCTGATGAAACTACTAACATTAGCAGGAGGCTAACAGGCTGATGCTAACACCGGGGGCTAACAGTTAGCTAACAACCTGAACTTACCTCACGAACCGAGACAAAATTAGGCGGAAATGTTCACCTGTTATGGTCGGAACAATGTGTCTTCTACCAAGAGAAGGACAGTCCACAAAACACCGACAGAAAGTTTATAGACGGGTATTTTTTTCTGCTTTAAAGGAGTTGAAACACATGAGAAGACATTAACTTCCGCTAAACTGTCCCGACACTTCCGGTACGGATTTTTAAAATAAAATACACAGACACTGTTTATCATTAGAAGTGTCAGAAGTCCTCATGGAAGAAACCGTATGCGAACAAATTATCTCTAATTTAGATTTATGGGATTCACCACCAGTGTTTTCTAATGTTTTTCTTTTACTCCAAGTGAGAAAAAAAAAAAAAAATGTTCGAGTGCGTTTTAGGAAAATAAGAGACAAACATCCCATCCTCTAACGAACACAGGACACAAAATACAAACGAATTTACAATATTTTATGTTTGAGAAGAATTTCTATGATTGATTATTAAATTTGTGGGTGAAAAATATTTTATTTATCAATCGAGCATCTGACTGGGCACCTACAAAATAATAAAAACAAATAAACAAAACAATGGAAATAAATATTTTTCACTTTTTAACTTGTCATTGATCAGATTTGTTTATGTCATGATGGTCCGTAGATATATAAAAAATAAAAATAAAGGGGGTGGGGGTGTTCCAAAAAGTTCTTTCAGATTTTTTTTTTTTTTTTTTTTTTCATATTTATTTATTTCCTGTTCTACAGAATACAGTGGAAACATAAAGAATACAGTCCAATATTAATCTAACAACATGAACAGAACAGAACCAGGGGACAAAATATACAGGCAGAAATAGTCCATCACTTTACGTAAAGAGTATAAGTGTTACATAGATCAGTGGTTCTAATAGCTGTTTTATTTTCAGAGTATTGAATACTTGAAATATATTGTTTAAGTTCAATTTTAAAGATTAAAAAAGAAGGTTTGTGATCGGAGAATTTGGATTCATGAAAATGATATTTTGCTTAAAACAGAATTAGATTGATGATGTAATATTGATATAATATTGGTATGGTATGGAATGGTATTTGATTAAACTGTTCATATCTTCTCATTTGATCATGTTGGTTTTTCTTCTATAAATAAACTCTGACTGGTTTTCCACGGATGGACGTATTTGTCCAAACGGTTCTGTTTCTATAATAATCCACCACAGCTGTTTTCTGTTGGATCCTCCACAGTCCTGGTCCCACGGAGGTCAGAGGTCACTTCCATCTAATAACAGACACAAACAGGTCATCAGTCTGTGACATCATCAGACTAAAGGCATCAACGTTCTGTTCAAGTGATCGAATATGATCCGTGATGAACTTTATCACAAACATAAGTAACAATCAAATAGAAAATAACTAAAGGAAAAAAGAGAGATTATAAATGATTCAGCTTCAGTTCAATAATAAAAACACGTATGTGATGTTTCAGCGTCAGTTTAATAAATATGGATAATCATTAATGTTCTAATTGAATAAAATGCTGTTGAAGGTTGAAGCTGTTTTTGTCTCCATGTCCAAAAACTTTAGGGACATCCTGTATAAACACACTGTCCTTCTGTTCTTCAGCATCTCCACCCGTGGACTGACCTCAGATGCTGGAGTTTACAGTCTGGACTCTGGACCTGGGGCCTCATGTATAAAGACTTGCGTGGATTTCATACTGAAACCTGAGTGTACGCCCAAATCCAGAAAAGTCCGAACGCACAAAAAAATCCAGATGTATAAAACTGAGCGTACGCCCGAATCCAAGTACACTTCCTTTATTCATCCCAATCAGCGTGGAATTCACCGCATATGTTGGAGACCTGACTCCTCCCTCTCCACGCCCACATTTAAATATGCAAATCAGTATAAACGGGGTCTGCAGGTGGGATTCCCTCTGGGATTCCCCTGTCTGCATGATCAGACGATGACGTCAAGGTGGACGCGAAGCGGAGGCCGAAACAGGCGGAAGAAGAAAAGAGACGAACTGAGACTGAGCAAAAAGTCGACGATATTGTGGGTGACACTTTACTCACAGGGCTGACGTGGATCACCCCCAAGGTAAATATATATTTAGTATTTGTGTAAGTTACACATTAGTTTATTCTACAGGTCATACACAGTCTGATCACAGCCAAACAAGATAAAGGTTCATGCATAATCATGTCAGGATATCAAAGAGGAAATCAAAGACTTTGACTCATGTTTAATCACTCAAATTATTAATTTCCAACAATGAGACAGAAGACAGTCAGACCCAGTATCATCCTCCTGTCACAGAGGCTTCTGTTGCCTCCCCGGCGTTAGCCGGTCCTCCGGTCCACCACAGCCCACTGCTGATGCCCGTCCAGCCGGTGTCCACAACACTGGCATGGGTCTGTGCTGACCCGAGTCACATTAGGACATCATGAGGACAATCGGCGGAGTCAATGAGCGACTGGACCGACTAATAAATGTTCTCACAGACATGAACAGTACATTAAATGCATTTATCAACCAGTGAATTTTGGGTCCTTGTCTCTTTATATAGTTGTTGTTGCTTAATGTCTTCCCAGGCAGGATTGGCATTGATGGATACAGGGTCTAATTGGTTCTGGTTCTGGTGGTGGATGTGCTGCTCTGACAATAGGATGACGTGTCGGTGTGTTCATTGTTCTTCTGTGTGTCTCTGATGTGCCCATCAATCAGAGGAATGATCTTTTTCACATTATTAACAGTTTCCCAGTGTCACCTCTAAGTGTCGCCAAAGGTTCCAAAGCACTAGAAACATGGTACGCCAGCTATGGACTTGGCGTGAAGGACTGCACATTTCCACGATCATTTCAGTCTTCATACATCTGAACGTGAGCGTGGAACAGGGCGTACGCCAGGTTTTTGTGCATACGCACGCTTTATACATGAGGCCCCAGGTCCAGTAGATCCTTCAGGTCTGAGTCCTGTAGGTCGTTGTCCATCATGTCCAGTTCCATCAGATGGGACAGATTGGACCTCAGAGCAGAGGACAGAAGACAACAGCTGATCCCTGACAGACTGCACCTGGACACTCTGAAAACCAGAGGACAGATGTTCCACTGAGGTCAACAGGGTCCAGTAGATTCAACTCCCAGGGCATCAGTGAATATTGATAAATGTCAAGTCCTTCAACACATCAGTGTTCATTACCTCCGCCAAAGAGGTTACGTTTTTGTCGGCATTGGTTTGTCTGTCTGTTTGTCTGTCTGTGTGCAAGATAACTCAAAGTTATGGGTGGATTTGGATGAAATTTTCAGGAAATGTTGATACTGGCACAAGGAACAAATGATTAAATTTTGGTGGTGATCGAGGGGGGGGCACTGATCTGCCTTAGCGGAGGTCTGCGCTCTCTGAGGGCTTTTCTAGTTTCTATTGTGTCAAACAGTTTGGAACGAAAAAAAAGACAAACATAAAAACTAAGAGTAGAAACGGACTCTAAAGACATAGAATTAGTTCAACAGGTCCATTTTTATAAAACAAAACTGATTTGAGTGGATTAGCAACATGAGGAGGAGGAGTATGGAAGCAAATCTATGGAAGCAAAGCCGTGTCATCAGATTTTGAATTATAAAAGATTTGTAGCTGAAGAAAAGTTTTGAACACACATTAAAAAAAAAAAAAAACAGGTTGTAAAAATAATTTGTGCAAGTGTAGACCAGTGGCGATTTCTCATAGACTGCAAGGGAAGCCCGGCTTCCCCTAAAATTATGAAAATTAAATGTTCAAATATGTACGGTTGTGTTAACATTTCATTGACTACAAATGTGTTAGAACACGTTCATCTCAAAGATGAGTTCGTTCAGAATCAGCTTTATCACAAATCAATGGATGCGATGTTGTTCACTTCTCATACATTCCCGTTGTGCTGTTTTCTCATACATCTCTGCTCAGTGTGTAACGTAGAAGTCTCAATAACATAAGCAAAATATAATTTGTCGGGCGCCAGACAGGAGAAGGGTTAAATTACCTTCCACCTGTCAACTTTACTACATATTAAACTTAAATGTGAAGGAAACAACAACAACAACAACAAAGAAACCCAGCTGCTCACTTCATTGTTACAAAAGACATTGGTTAACACAAAATTAAGGTTTCTTAATTTTCTCTCTTGTAAATCAGCATTTCAAAATCATCTGCATCATCATCAAAACATTTCTTATTATTCATCAACTAAAAAAACCCCATCTTAAATCAGGAATTAAACAGTAAATTAAACAGACATTAAAATAAACTTAGGTAGTCCATTTCCGAACACAATAGTTTTTTCATGTAGGTAGAGAATTCAGTTCAGTTCAGTTCAGTTCAGTTCATGGGGTGTGTGTGTGTGTGTGTGTGTGTGTGTGTGTGTGTGTGTGTGTGTGTGTGTGTGTGTGTGTGAAGGGGTAAAGATGCAGGGGGTCCAGTTCAGGGCAGGTTGGAGGTTAGGGGCATATATGTGTAGAGTAGGGGGGAGAGAGAGAACACAGGGGTATCCTCAGGCCAGACAGGAGAAGCCAGGAGAGTTTGGGGAAAAAGAGGGACTTATCTGGTTGTGGGTGTCCTCCGAGAGAGAGTAACTCCTGAGTCCGAGCAGAACTGGTCCGCCTGCTCCAGGGATTCAGCTTCTCTTTTAAGTCTCCTGGGTCCACACCAGTCCATTTCCAGATTCTTCCGTTAAAGTCACATTAAGGTTTTCTTTTTTTGTTTTGTTTTTTTTCCTCCTTTCCTTGTCAATCTCACTTCTCCTTTCTCTCTGACCTCCTTCCAGTCTCTCCTTTGTTTGAGTTTTCCTCCACACACAGCTCTCAGGTGTGTCTCATTTAAAAGTTTCCCTTCCCCCTCCTTACCAGTGATGTCATTGTTACCTTCTACTTCCTGCTACAAGTGCATTTGCTCGTAGATGCCGGGCATCTCTGGGCTTCAATGGGACTGAGTGGAACTGTTTTTTTCATTGCCTCAAAACTGGATGGTAATTGGATAAATGCCATGATGCTGTCCCACCTCCGGACGCCGGGCGTCTCTGGGAGTGAATGGAGCTGTGGGCGGAGCTCGGCCGGGCTGGACACCAGAATCCCACGTGCTGATTGGAGGATCAGTCGAAAGGCTGAATCCCGTTTGACTGACAGCTATTTTCAGATCTACTCCTTCACTGACACAGTCCAGTTTAATACCGCTGCGCATTCTGCTGTGAAATCAAGAAAGAAACCACTACGAAATTACTCGTTCATTTCTTGCACTGTAAATAAAACACACTCATTGTACTTCCTTGTTTCAATTTCACATCATTTCAGCGTTTTCTTGTTTCAGTTACATAATTTAAACATTTCTTGTTCGAGTTGAATATCGTTTTGTAGATAGTTAAATCAAACTGTCGGCTAGGTCGGAGTGAAAGGAGCATCTCTTGTTTAAAAAGGCTGAAGTCTTACACCTGCAACACAATGGGCCAAGGCCGTCTAAGCAGCCCAGCTCTGCTGGACATTCAGAGGACACTGATCCAGTCCCTGGAAAAGACGCCTACTTGGTACAATAAGGTCACTTGAGCATTTTGTTTAAAAAAGAAAAAGGGAGGCCGAATGTATGTTTAAATGACTTGACAATTTAAAAAAAAAATTTTTTTTTAATGTAAGCCGACAATGAGCTTCCCCTGTCTGAAAGACAATCAGCCGCCACTGGCGTAGACCATATTTGTATCATTGGGAATGTTTTGTTCACATGTATAACTAAATCTGATAGAGGCACAACTCTGCCACCCTCAGGTGCAACGCAGAAGTTATGGGTTACAAAACTGAAGTTACGAGTTACAAAACTGAAGTTACGAGTTTCAAAACTGAAGTTATGAGTTTCAAAACTGAAGTTATGAGTTTCAAAACTGAAGTTACGGATCACCAAATACAAGTTACGAATTACGAATTTTGGCCTTGTTCTGATGTCCAAGCAAATAACCAATCAGAGCATTATTCACTGACCTGCCAATCAACATTACCCCACCTATATGCAAATTTCCACCCAATCAAATAGTAGCGGCAAATTTCCCACACACATTTGAATATCAAATATAAACTCGGTAGCACTAAGGTACCGAGAAAAAGGGGACGTTCCCGGGTATCGCCTATTTAAAAAAAAAAAAAAAAAAAAGGGGCTCGAATTCGTCCATTCGATCCCCTCAGTTCAACAAGCACGACACCAACACTATAACCATCAGCCTAGGACAACATTTAGAGCTGAATAATAAGATCATCTAGGCCCATTACTGATCAATCACAGCCTCGTTGGATAGATTATTTCCTTTATATTTCTTATCACAATCTTACGGAGCCCGGAAAGGGACATGAAGAAAAAAAAATGTCTTTGCGTTATAACACAATAGTTTTTGCTTTGGGATCTGCATTCTGGATCGGACAGGTCGGTCAGGTCTCACACACCACCCTGGCCTGTGCACTATGCATATGTAGTTCAGATGACCGTAACTCTTTCATTATTTGTCCGATCGGAAAAATTCCAACAGTTTCTGAAACCTGAGACACTGTGCTTTATGGACATTCTCGGGTCAGTGCAAAAAATTTCACGGGCACCCGTCCTAGAAGACGCAAAATAAGCCACTCTGACTGGGGACGCACACAGCAGAGCGGAGAACCGGAGCAGAGAACCAGAGCGCATAACGGAGTGAATAATGGATTAGATCTAGTGTTGGAAAATGTAGGCAAGACGGACATCGACAGTTCCAAGACCACCCTGGAGGTTTATGGATGGATTTGTGACCGAAGGAGCGACTGATGGAGCAACATCTGAAGAAGAAAGGTAAAGTTCACCCAGTTCCATTTAGTGGACTTTCTACATGACTGAAGCACTGTCTGCTTTTTTCTATGGACTTTTTACTCATTTTACTTTATTGTATGTGTAAATTGACGCTTATACTGCATGGTGGTTTTATAGAATAAAGTACGAACCATGTAGAATATGTGTAAGTTTGTAGTATGTTGTACTTTCTGTGCGTAAAAGTGCGCATGACACTCTACCAAATAAGAGCGCATACGCTGATGTTCGGTGACTTTTTTTTGTTCAACAGTGCAATCTGACCTTGTTTTGTTTGTGTAATACATTGTTCTATGTGTGTTATTTTTCCATGTGTCCACTGGAAGTCACATTCAAGGATGAAGAGGGAGAAGCCACGGTGATGCGCAAAGGCTCTGGTGATGAGAGCAGAGACTGAAGACTGTCCACACACAGATGAAGGACGGAGGCAGACCTGATGATGATCAGTCCAAATACCACAGACATTCAACACATCCACAGAAGGACTGACTTTTGGTGTGAACAGACTATTTTCCATGTGCAAACTCTGCCATAGGAGCACTGCCTGGATCAAAGCTGTGAACTAACAACTGTTTCTGCAGAACCACGAACATGAAGGCACTGTGCAGCCACAGAACGGACAAATGCCCTGTTTGTGTGTGTGTGTGTGTGTGTGCGCGCGGGGGGGGCACCTGTAGAGTTTGCATTTTTACCCTGTTTTTGCAAAATAAAAGGCAAATACTCACACGGTTTGTTGTAAATGCTTTTTATACTTTCAAAGTTCATATTTAACTTTCAAATCTTGTATCTATGTGTAATTTCAGTGTTTCTCTCCGCTAAAACTAAAAAAAAAAAAAAAAAAAAACAATTCCGTTTTTGTGTTATTCATCATTTTAAACTGTTATTACAGTATTAAAACAAGCAGTGAATTATAAATGACTGCTATATTGAACATTCGAAGTGGTCTGCAAAAATTGACAAAAGGACTCAAAGCATATTTTCTGACCTTTCTATGGTCAAAATAAGAAAACAAGTCCAGGTGGACCATTTTAGGCTCAGGAGTATAAAGGATTTTAATCCAATGCGCACATCCACCTGTATCCATGAAGCTGCACACAGATGTGAAGCTGGGCAAATAGGAATTTCATTCAGAAACCGTTGGAATTTTTCTGATCGGACAAATAATGAAAGAGTTACGGTCATACTACACAGGACAGGAGGACGTGTCAGACCTGGCACGGTCAGACCTGAACTGGACCACAGCGTGTTATGTACGGACCTCAAGCAAGAGAGAGCAGATATGATTGTGTTGTAACGCAAAACTATTGCGTTATAATGGAACAATTTTTATTTTTTGCATGCCCCTTCCCAGGCTCTGTAAGATTGTGATGAATAATATAAAGGAAATAATCTAACCAACGAGGCTGTGACTGATCAGTAATAGGCTTAGATGACCGTATTATTCAGCTCTAAATGTTGTCCTAGGCTGATGGTTATAGTGTTGGTGTCGTGCTTGTTGAACTGAGGGGATCGAATGGACGAGTTCAAGCCCTTTTTTTAAAATATGTGATACACAGGAACACCCCCTTTTTCTCGGTACCTTAGTGCCGCCAAGGCGGTTGGCCCTTTCGTCAACGGTCGTTATGTTCCAGGTCTCATCTACGCATGCGCATTGCGTATCTGTCAGACTCACTCATTTACGCATGCGCATTGTATGCGTACCTGTCAGAATGGCGGCTAATATGAAGCAGAAAAAACAAACAGGATGGAATATATTCATGAAAACAGTAGCAGTAAGTGAACATTCATTGTATTCTTTCATATTATAACGTTTATCAATTTAAATATTTTGAACCCAGCGATCATACAGCCTGTCATATACGCAATCAGTGCAAGTTAAGCAGAGGGGGAGCAGATGTCAATCAGGGAATTTCCTGGGCTTTCCCAATTGAATCAGCATCTGTAACTGCAGCTCAGGACTGATGAAGCAGGTCATTTAGCATCAATTAACAAGTACTGCCAAATGTTTAATATGCATGGGTTTCTTTAATAGAAGAACTATGTTTTTAATAATACATTTAAAGTTTCATTTGCTAATGGATTGTTGGCAAAAACTTGATTACTAAGCAAAGACTGTATTTAAGTAAGCTGTTCACTTAAGCTTTCTGTAGATTATTTTGCCCCTCCCATATGTTATTTACACATGGATATATAAATACTATGTGTGCTGTGGGAATGGCTTTTTTTGCCTATCATTATAAAAAATTTCCAGAGATTATTTTAACTTAATAGATGTCAGATATTGGAATAGGTAGCTTTAATATTAGGTAATTACTGATAATAACAATCATAAACTAGTTATGTATGTGGCAGCCATTATCTCCATTAAGTGGACAGTTTGGCAAAGTCACAAGTGTGCCTGCATTATAGAGGTTTGACTTCATCTGTACAATAGTTTCTCATACAATCATGGACTTTTCTTTCAGCCCACAACTGTGGAAAAGCTTCGCAATAAGGAAGGAAAGCCAAATATTGGAAAGACCTCTGCTGTGGCAGCAAGAATGTGGAAGCAGCTGGGGGAGAGAAGAAAGGTAATACACAACGTGACACAACAAAAAATAATATTGTGTGATCAGACAAATATTAATACAAGTATTTCTACATATATGTCAGTATTTCAAGAAAAATATATTATTTTTCACTCAATCTCAACCAACCTAGAGAGTTGTTTCCTATTTTTCTTACTTAGGATTGGAGAGGAGAAGCTCAGAGGAGGAGGGAGGATGCTGACATGGGCATTGAGAATGATAGAAAAAAATGTTCCAACTGCAGCAAGTCCTTCTCCAGGGATAAGGATTACTGCTACCACATGAAGGGGTGTAAGGAAGTAACATGTGATGTCTGTGGCAAATCCTTCAAACATTTCATGGAACTGAAAAAGCATACCAACAAAATACATGAAGGAAAGTTTCAATGTGAAGTGTGCAACAAGAACTTCATTTGCAAACAAAACCTCGTAAAGCACAGCCAGATCCACCTGAGGGAGAAATAAACTAAATGTTAAATGTTAACATGTTATTGCTCATAGATGATTATTACTTCTGTGAATTTTTTACAATGTTTTTTGTTATGTAGGAAATTAAGGTCAATGAAGTTACCAGTACATTACAAGTTACAACTACAGTTCCTTACCCATAAGAAGCAAAAAATAAAACCAAAAACTAAAAAGTATGTGTAAAAAAATACATGAAAAACACATGTAAGGTGAAAGGAACATGTGTTTTAGAACATTAGAACAACATTAGTGTTGATCCAGACACCTGTCAACATTAACACAATCCCTTTGAACCTCATTCCTTACATTAGTACCATTATTTCTTGGTACCGAACAAAGCCGGTCCACTCACTGATCATGCAGCGGTGGACCTTACAGACCCTGGAGATCACATTGGACCTCAGATTGCTGACTTACTGTAACTGTTACTGTCACTGTCTTGTAATGTATTTGGAAGTTACCAAAAATAGTTACTTGCCTGATAAAGGGTTAACCTAACACAATTATTATTTTTCCTGTCTTTTATTCTCATCAACTGTGTTGCATGCTTTCTTGACAGGTTGTTTTGTCTTTGTGCCCATTACATGAGCACCTGATTTTTTAGCAATTCTCCAATTGTTCTGGACAACATTTGATAGCTTGTGACTTCTCTTTGCTAATTTGGTTGGTCTTTCTAACATTGCAATTTTACCTTTAGCTACAGCTTGTCTGCTGCCATTACTGGACTTTCTTTTGCGATTTGGCTGGACTTTAATTTTTTTCCCATTTTTACTTCGATGTATTTCACTTGCACCAAATGTGAACAATGCTGTTATTAAATTCCCTGGCATATTTTGACAAAGAGTTTTCAACCTTTTACTGAACTTCAAAACTCCTTCAGCCAATTTGGAATCTTGAGTGTTCTGAAGTTTCTGAACAATTAAATGACTTGCTTCCCCCATGGCTGCAATGGCATCCTGCACTAACTGACCACCAGAGCAGACATGTGAATCTGCAACACAGGCCTCATCCCCAGATCTCTCAGCAACCATAGGTTCCACTGACACTGGTTCTTCTCTAACTGGAAGGAGATTCTCAACATTGTTAGGTTGAGATTCAGATGAACTGATGCTGTTCCTTAGTGTCGTATAGTGCTGAAGGGGTAGCGCTTTTCCCAGAGCTATATAAGCCAGTTTCTGTCGAAGGAATGGTGAGGAGACAGGAATGAAGTTCATATTATTTGATATGTTGCTGGCCCATAGAACATATTGATGTTTGCATGGTGATCCATCCTTTCCATGATCACAGCTGCAACATCCTAAAGCCATGTCAACTGTATACCTGAAACAAAACAAATCCCTTAATTATAGTTTCATTCACCTTTCTTACAACAAATGTACAAAACCAAATTATTTGGTTTATAAAATGTAAACAAAGGTGTTAAGTACAAATGTGTACTAATTTTATGCATGACGCTGAAACTTCATAAGTCACTATTATAATTAATCTTAAACCCTTTAAAGCAGCCTTTTACTTTCAAACAGTGTAATGATGAAAGGGAGAGAAAGAGGGACAGAGATAATGTAATGATGCACACACAGATAGAGAGAGGAGAGGCAGTGTTTAGAAATGATATCCACAGGCTGTGTGTTGGAAATGATGACAACATGCCTCACCTTTTCCCTGGTTCTGTCAGGCTGTCAACTTCAAACACTTCATTAGGGAATTGCTTCAGAGAACACATCAACTGTGTCCGCTCTTCTTCTGTGGGGGTCCTGAATCCAAGCCTGTCATTCTTAGATCTTCCTTTTCCACTGAATCGGTGCCTCAGATTGCAGTCGTAGCTTCCGAGACAGACAGCAGTTTTTCTTTATAGTGCTGTTCCATATCCACTGTTATTTTTTCCAAAAGAGACACGACATTGTATTCCTTTATTCTGTTGAGAACTGTGTCCTTCAAAACCAAAAACTGTGCTTCAACAAAATTGTTGGTCTGATTGCCTCTAACAAAGATGTCTGACCTAAAGCAAAGGGCGAAGTCAGCTTGGTCTTTATACAGTCCTTCAAAATAGGTAACAGCATTTTCATACTTCCCCACAATGTCATCCTGAAGAAGGTCACGGTACTCTGCAGCAAATGAAGTTTCAGTAGTGCTATATAAAGCCTTCTTGAACAGCATAAATATGTATGGTTTGTCACAGTCACTGATCCTGTGACTTCTGTCCATGATCCATCTCCATGTCTGTTGTAAAATATGGAAGGTGCACAGCAAGAGCTTTGCTGATGGCCACACATATTCCAGTGCTGCCCTTTCTTCTTTGCAGTTGTCAGTGAGGATTAACTGTGGACCTGTCTCCCTTCCCCTGCCATGGAAACCTTTATCGGGGAGGCATTGTTTCAGCATAATAAATCCTTGTTTCAGTGTATCTTCTTTTTCATCACTGGTAATGAGAACACCAAGGGGAAGTGCACCAGCAACGCTGTGTGTGCACAGAAAAAATACCTTTAAGTTATGCTCTTCCGTGTTAGATGTACTATCAACAAACAGTAGTTCACCACTTTGTGTTACCTCCTCTCCAACCCGTTTCATCAGTGGAGTCACAAGTGTGATAATCAGAGGTCTTGTTTCACCTCCATAGAACTGATAATCATCACAGGCTCCTGGAGATGCCTCAGTGTATTGGTCCAACATTTCCTTCAGCTTGTCATACATTTCTGCATGTTGACCACCATATCTTTCCTTGGTGTACTGAGTGTACATATATTTAAAATCCCTCCTTCTGGGAATGATTGTGCAGTTTGCTTTCTTCAAGTGGAAATCCAAGTCATCCTTACAACCTTTTCTAAGTTCTGACAGAAACTTCTGCCTAGCTATTGCTGGGGTGCATCCTTGCAGAAACAGAGTTTTTACCCTCTCATAGCTCTCTCCTGATATTTCATTGAAGTTGACAGCTTCAAGATTACTTGCTCAGTGATTATGATGAAATGTCACATCTATGTGACAAATTTCTTCAGTGTCTATTTTGATGTTCATCTTAAATGGGCAGTTTGTGTTCTTCACCCTTGCTGATGGATTTGCTGTAAGCTTTTTTGAGGGTCCTTGCTTGGGCTCCAGTTTCGTGTTTGTGTTGACGTCTGTTAGAAAAACATAACAATTGCGTAAAATATGCAAACATTTTCTAGGACCCTTATTCATTCATTCATTCATCATCTGAACCCACTTTATCTTCACTAGGGTTGTGGTAGGTCCTTATTGTTAAATAATTTTATTCTGCGATAATAATGATGTTGAGTAAGGTAACTGACTTAATTTTTTTTTTTTTAACTTTTTGTTTAGATATTTCATTTTTCCACAAACCAGCACATTCGCTGACATAGGACCCTATGAATTAAAGTGTAAGTAAATGGAATACAATAGAAATACCATAAAGGGAAATCACATGGAAAATAATTTTTTTGTGTGTGTTTATAACTATTGTGATTTTCTTATCAGCTCTGAATATGAAAGTAAAAAGATGTGAATATTTTATATGTATGATAATAAGACTAGGAATTTAAATTTAAATCTTATAAAAACTCAAACAGGACAATAAGTTCTGATAAATTGTCACGAATAAGAGGTTCATAATTCAACAGACAGGTGAGAAGATGTCACAAAGAATATACCTACCTGCAGTAGTTTTGGAGAACGTAGCCCCTTGTTTCTTTCTTTCGATTAACCAAACGAAGGGTCATATTGTTAATTGTTTGAAATTCAATAAGCCACATATCTAGGCTTGTCCTGGAAATGTCTCGTGTTGTTGCGGTTAGCTTCATAGCGGATTCCGTCCTGAACAGGTTTAGATTCTCGTAGGTAGAATCCTCCGGCAAATGTTCAACCACGGATTTATGTAAATCTTCATTCTTGTCAACTTTCCTCTGTTCTTCATTCTCCTCGGCCAGTGCTGAATCCATTAATTCTTCCAAGGATAACATTTTGCTGATGCTAGCCCACTGGTGACAGAAAAAAGGATACACATACGTACGCTATTCTGACAGGTACGCATGCAATGCGCATGCATAGATGAGACCTGGAACATAACGACCGTTGATGAAAGGGCCAACCGCGCCGCCGAGTTTATATTTGATATTCAAATGTGTGCGGGAAATTTGCCGCTACTATTTGATTGGGTGGAAATTTGCATATAGGTGGGGTAATGTTGATTGGCAGGTCAGTGAATAATGCTCTGATTGGTTATTCGCTCGGACATCAGAACAAGGCCAAAATTCGTAATTCGTAACTTGTATTTGGTGATCCGTAACTTCAATTTTGTAACTCGTAACTTCAGTTTTGTAACTCGTAACTTCAGCGTTCTATCTATCAGATTTAGTTATACATGTGAACAAAACATTCCCAGTGATACAAATATGGTCTACACTTGCACAAATTATTTTTACAACCTCTTTTTTTTTTATGTGTATTCAAAACTTTTCTTCAGCTACCAATCTTCTTTTATAATTCAAAATCTGATGACACAGATTTGCTTCCATACAAAACTGTTTAAAATGTCCAACACTGTCCAAATCTGTCCAACACTGTTCAAAACTGTCCAACACTTTTCAAAACTGTCCAAAACTGTTTAAAACTGTTCAAAACGGTCCAAAGCTGTTCAAAATGTCCAACACTGTCCAAATCTGTCCAACACTGTCCAACACTGTCCAAAACTGTCCAAAACTGTTTAAAACTGTTCAAAACGGTCCAATAATGTCCAAAATGTCCAACACTGTCCAACACTGTCCAACACTGTCCAACACTGTCCAAAACTGTTCAAAACTGTCCAAACTATCTCAAACTGTAAAAAGTGTCCAGAATGTCCAAAACTGTTCAAAATATTCACAACTGTCCAAAATGTCTTGTGCTGAAGCATTAAGAGTTCCTTTGACTGAAACTAAGGGGCCAAGCCCGACCCCTGGAAACCCCCCCCCCCTCCAAACTGCCCACAGGGCCAATGCAGTCGGTTCAGAACTGTCCTTATGGACCCTGTTACGACCCATAGGTGGGTCGTAGTGTCACTCTGTGGGTGTGTCCTTTGTTGTGTGTGTGAGTGGATGATGTGTTACAGGTGCTGAGCCGGATGCTCCCCTGTGATTGGAGCAGCGACGGAAGGCGGACCTTTAAAGACCGCGGAGCTAGGCCAGTCACGGTGTCGCTCTTCCTCCACTCCCAACCCTGCCTCCATTCCGCCAGATGTCCTGTTCAGAAGTAGGGGTGGGCTGCCCTGTTGTGTTCTCTCATTTTCTCCTGTTTTTGATAGGAAGGTTAGACCTTGTATTTTGGTTTCTTTTATTTTGCAGGTCAGCCTAATTTCTTGTTAGTGCAGTTTTGTTTGTTGTTTTGGCCGGAGCCCACCCTGAAGTTTCAGTTACCTTATGTCTAGTTGTCAATATCCTTTTGTTGCACCTTGTAAATAAATCACCTTTTTTTTGCTAAACTTGTAAAACCCGTGTCCAGGGTTTTCTTCTCTATGGCTTGGGAGTGAGGAAAAGTGATCACAAACTTCGTGTTGCACCCTGGGTCCCCTAGCCGGGGCGTAACAACCCTCCAAACCCAGACCGGACCCTCTAAACCGGACCCTGTAAACCCAGACCAGACCCTCTAAACCCTGACTGGACCCTCTAAACTGTGACTGGTTCAGGCCAGGGGACAGCGTCCATCCAGAGGACAATGTCCACCCAGAGGACAGTGTCCCTCCAGAGGACAGTGTCCATCCAGGGGACAGTGTCCACCCAGAGGACAGTGTCCATCCAGGGGACAGTGTCCACCCAGAGGACAGTGTCCCTCCAGAGGACAGTGTCTGTCCAGAGGACAGTGTCCATCCAGGGGACAGTGTCCACCCAGAGGACAGTGTCTGTCCAGAGGACAGTGTCCATCCAGGGGACAGTGTCCACCCAGAGGACAGTGTCTGTCCAGAGGACAGTGTCCATCCAGGGGACAGTGTCCACCCAGAGGACAGTGTCTACCCAGAGGACAGTGTCCACCCAGAGGACAGTGTCCATCCAGGGGACAGTGCCCATCCAGAGGACAGTGTCCATCCAGGTGACAGTGTCCTCTTCCTCCCAGTCTTTGCATCGTCCTCTGTGATGGATGGTTTGGACCTGTTCCATGAAGTTCTGTCCGACTGTTCTGGACATAATCTGAAGGACACGCAGAGTTTGGATGACTGGAGACACTGACTGCAGGACGCTGTGGACTTATGGACCCCAGACCATAATATGAAACATGTAGAGTCTAACAGTGCGGGACATGGACTGACCTGAGGGTGTGGAGTCCACAGTCGGGACTCTGCAGGAAACCACAGAGCAGCTTCAGGCCCGAGTCCTTCAGCTCATTTTACTGAGGACCAGTTCACGGAGGTGGGACGGATTGGACAGGAGGGTGGAGACCAGAGACGAACAGCTGATGTGGGACAAAGAGCAGGTGGACAACCTGGACAAAAAACAACAACCGAGTAGGTGTTCAGCGGATGAATAAACCTGTTGGATGTGGACCACGAAAGGGCCGAACTGAAGAAGACGAATCTGCAGAAAGAAGCAAATAGGTCACGAAAAAAAATAGAGAAAAAGTCCAACGACTACGAAAAAACAGAGAAAACGTCCAGTGACTGTGGAAGAAAATTAGGACCGATGGACGAAAAATAAATAAATAAGTAAAATAAATAAACCCATCGTGTCCACTAATGTTACATATGAAACTTGAACATTTAAACACATAATTCACCAGTGATTTTTCAACAGCTGTCATTTTTGTCAAACACTCTGCCTTGAATATTTACTACGATTCCCAAAAAGCACCTGTGAGAGAATAAAAAGGTATTCACAAAAATAGCAGTGTGTAATTTTCATGTCTGTTTTACTGTTACATGTGGATTTATGTATAAAAATAATGTAAAATAATATAAAAGTGTGTTTATCTGAAAAATTGTTTCTCTTTTTTTTTCAAATAGACCCCAAAGTTCTTCAGAACATTCGTCTCCATCTGGTTTAAACGTTGAACCCTCTGTCCTGTTTTTAGGACCACTTTTATAGAAGAACCCAAATATAAACCAGGACAGTTCTTGATGCATTTGAATGGTGTTGGTTCTGATTCACATGTGCTTTATCTGATGCTGCCAGTCCAGTTCTGTACAGTCAGGACCGGACTGTGGGTCCGGTCAGGGCCGGACTGAGACTCATTTTCAGCCCTGGAGTTTCATACCTCAGACCGGCCCACTTTAGATCACGACCGATTATTATTAAAATCATGCAATTCTAACCTTACATGTTAGGTCTACACACTGTTCTGCAAAGCCTTCTAATTCAGTGTATTTTCTAAAATATTTCCAATTCAGCGCAAGTAAAGGTTGCTTCACAATGTGGATTTATTTCAACAGTGAGTGCACATTGACATCTCCAACATTATTATTCCTCACAACACAACAATGACAAAATCTATATATTTTTTCTTATAAGTGTTAACATTTTTCAAACCTTTAAAATGTTTGAAATGAAATTAAAGTATAAAAATATTAAAAATTAAAAAAATAAATAAATTAATTAAGCTTGCTGCACTTTCTAATAACTATTATTTTGGTATCCTCTGCAACAAAAGATTTCCATCACAACTTACTTGCGGTTTGTTCCATCGATGCTATTGAAAACTTTTGGTATAGTGATATTAGGGGTTTGATGAGGATGATAAGAAAAAAATATGTGTATCCTGTGACTGAGGGTGAGCAAAGCAATCAAAGCCAACAACAGACTCATCTTCATCTGTGTCATTTGTGCCTAGTGGTTCAGGGTTGTGCTGCTGAGCTGCTCCTCTGTCATCAGTAGACTCTGCTCTCCCTTTCACTCTTCCTCCAGTTTCTCTAGACTCTCCTGCACCTGGATCACAATAAAAAATAATATCTACAGACATTTGGACTTACTGAACCAGTTCAGATCTTTACATTGGCTAAATATGCAGGCTTATTTAATATGACTTTATACTATTGCCTTTCAGTTGTGGGCTTTGTGTATTTACTGTCTCACTTTTAATAATAAAAATTAAAATAGGTCAGGACTATGGTTTGGGTCTAGAAAGTGGTTTTACGGGAACTGATGCTTGTTCACACAGTCTGTTCCAACAGCTCACCTTTTCCTTCCATCCTGACAGGAACAATCCCCTCATCACTACTGGCTCCTGGCTCTGCTTCTGACACTAAAGCACAGTTTAAAAATGCTCAGAATTGTCAGCACAAATCTTCTATTTTCAAAGCCTTGGTGTCAGTTTCATTCATGTAGTGCTGAATCCTGGAGCATCTCAGAGCACCTTTCATACTGAACAGGCCTACACCATACTCCTCATTGGAGCCTATTTCTTCTAATCCTCTTCCCTCTCTGAGCAGTCCTACCTGCCCACTCTGGACTTGTGGGCTCATGGCAGGTGCTGGATCTGGTTTCTGAATCTGAGAAGCTACAAGACAAAGTTTCCCACTTTCGTGGCGTCGCATCATACTATTATTTAAATGACATAACGTTATGTTCCACGTCACAATGCCACACAATTCACTGACTCGATAATTAACTAACTTGAAAGGTGGTTTGCCCGGTTCATCGTCATTAGTTGTTTCCAACCGGGAAGTCGTTTTTGTGAAAAAAGTTGCAGATTTTGTCACATTTGGCTGCGTTTGCTTCCAGAGCTTTCCTCTTTTTAATTCTTGCTTCTCCACACCACCCTTGCTCTTTCTATTATCCATGTTTCAAACAGCAAACACAGCTGACCATCCACAGCCTACAGAGCACAGATCGTAAAAGCTCCACAGCTACAGTACAGAGCTACTAACCGTATGCAAGGAGATGTTACGCCAGGTCACGGTGTGTCCGCAAAAAAAAAAACAGGAAGAAAACAAACAGTTTACTAGTAGAGGGGGTGGGGCCCAGGAACAGCAGCTGCAGATTACGTGGTCAACTCAGTGCTATGACTGAACACCGGCCCCCAAAAAATAAATAAATAAAATATTAAATACATATTTAAAGTGAACTCCGGCCCTCACGGCCCAAATATTATACCGGCCCACCGGGAATTGTCCCGGTCCTCCCGATTAGCCAGTCCGGGCCTGGGTCCAGTCCATGCAGACTCTGACAGTGGACTGACCTCAGGGTGTGGAGTCCACAGTCTGGACTCTGCAGAAACACACACAGCTGCTGCAGCCCAGAGTCCTTCAGATCATTCTCATTAAGGTCCAGGTGTTGGAGGTGGGAGGGGTTGGACTGGAGGGCGGAGACTAGAGAAGAACAGCTGACCTCTGACAGACCACCACAACCCCATAAACTGAGGAAAACACAAAGGAGGCAACGTTAGACCACAACCACCCTGATTTCATCCACACATGTGTGGGTGGGGCCTAACTGGTGTCAGACGGTAGATGAAGCCGGTGTGGGCGGGCCTAACTGGTGCCAGACGGTAGATGAAGCCGGTGTGGGCGGGGCCTAACTGGTGCCAGACGGTAGATGAAGCCGGTGTGGGTGGGGCCTAACTGGTGTCAGACAGTAGATGAAGCCAGTTAAGCCTCTCTGTGTTATTTATGCAATAAATTGTATATATTTTTCAAACTGGATTTTATATTTTTTGTGTGTTTTTTGTCCTTTTGTGTTCATATAGTAGATTAGAGTGAAAAAAAAAATAGACAGATGAGATAGATCAAGTTTGAAGATCCTAAACATTGGTATAGGAAACATTTCTGTACATAGTATATGAGGCAAAATCAAACGTACTGAAAAGCGGACAAAAAAGGCTCAGACCACTAAGGGTTAATAATACCCAGCTCATGCTTTCAGTTATTGGATCCTGTGAGGCTCTAAAGGCACTAAATCAATGGTCCTTGTCTTTCTTTTTGGGGCTTTTTCCATTTTCTTTTTTTTTCTGTCTTGTTTTGTATTGTTTTGTTTTGGTTGTTGGAAGTCTGATGTTTGTTTCCTGTATTGAAAAAACGTCTTCAATTGAACGAGTACTGAATATTTTCCTTCACACCAGAAAAATCTATAAATACATTTGATTTAAAATCCTCTTGGTAGCGTCTAAAAAACATGTGGAACCTGTCATGTCCACCGGTGTTACATGCGGAACCTGTGGTGTCCACTGGTGTTACATGTGGAACCCGTCATATTAACCGGTGTTACACGCGGAACCCGCCGTGTCCATCGGTGTTACACGCAGAACCTGTCGTGTCCACCAGTGTTACACACAGAATGAGTCATGTCCACCGGTGTTACACGGGGAACCTGTGGTGTCCACCGGCGTTATACGTGGAACCTGTGGTGTCCACCGGTGTTACATACGGAACCTGTGGTGTCCACCAGTGTTACATGCTGAACCCGTGGTGTCCACCGGTGTTACATGCGGAACCTGTCGTAAATAAATATATTGTGAATATATTTGACTTAAAATCCTCTTGGTGGCATCTAAAAATAACAGTGCAACAGTTCTTATTGAGTCAACCCGTCCCAACTTCAGTTTTATCAGTGAGCCTAGAATAAACAAAAGAGGAGGGGGAGTTGCAGTCTTATTCAAGGAATCATATCAGTGTAAGCAGCTATCTCTTGGAAGTTTCCCTTCTTTTGAATATGTGGCTGTACAGCTTAAGGCATCATCCAGGATCATGCTTTTAAATATTTATCGCCCCCCCAAATACTGTGCAGACTTTTTTGATGACTTTAGTGAACTGCTGTCTATGACCTATATTGATTTTGACTGTATAATTATTGTTGGTGATTTTAACATCCATGTTGACAACTTTCAGAACAAAGGGACTAAAGACCTGAGTAACACTCTGGACACTTTTGGGTTGACTCAGCATGTAACAGAGCCAACACACATTAAGGGGCACGCACTGGACTTAGTGATCTCGAAGGGCCTGGGCATCTCTAAAATAAGTGTGTGTGATGTGGGCTTGTCTGATCTTTGCTGTGTTTTCTTTGAAAGTACAATTTCAGTGTACACAAACATTTCAAAGGAGGTGATCACAAAACATTGTATAACTGAAAACACCATTGAGGTCTTTAACCAGGTCTTCTCTCTAACACCTGCCCTGTCAGGGGGTTCAGTCAATGAGCTTGCCACTAACTTCGATGCTAAGATGCTAAATATTATGGATTCCATTGCTCCCACTAAGGTGAAGGTTATTTCTGGAAGGAAAAAGGCTCCATGGAGAAATTCCACACTGGTAAAACATGAAAAAAGAGAGAGTCGGAAAGCCGAGTGCAGATGGAGAAAAACAAATCTAGATAAGATAAGAAATCCTTTATTTGTCCCACAATGGGGAAATTCCAGTGTTGCAACACTCATTATAGGACAGTGCAGAAAAAGTTCACACAGAAGGTTTAAAAAAATAAAAAATAAAAAAAAAATAAAGATGTGCATGCATTAAAAGTATGTACAATATGGATACAAATAAATAAAAGTGTCCGTTTTGTGTATTGCAAATGGGATTATTGCACCAGGTTAAAAGTGTTCATTGTAGAGTCTAACAGCAGCAGGAAGGAAAGATCTGCGAAACGTCTCTTTCACACAGCGAGGGTGGATCAGTCTGTCACTGAAGCTGCTCTCCAGAGCTGACAGAGTCTCCTGCAGGGGGTGGGACTCATGGTCCAGCATTGACCTGAGTTTGGCCAGGACCCTCCTGTCCCCCACCTCCCGAACCGAGTCCAGAGAACAGCCCAGGACTGAGCTGGATTTCCTGATGATCTTGTCCAGCTTCTTCCTCTCCCTCTCCGTGATGCTGCTGCTCCAGCAGACCACACCGTACAGTACCGCTGATGCCACCACAGAGTCATAGAAGGTCCTCAGGAGTGGCCCTCTCACTCCAAAAGACCTAAGCCTCCTCAGGAGGTAGAGACGACTCTGGCCCCTTTTGTACAGTGCGTCTGTGTTGTGAGTCCAGTCCAGCTTATTGTTCAGATGAACACCCAGGTGTTACAAGTTCATTATGACATCTATAAAGAGAAACTTCACTCTTATAACTTACAACTAAGGAATGCAAGGAAGTTGTATTTTTCTGACATTATCACCAAAAACAGCCATAATGCTCGGGCCTTATCTGCTACAGTCGACAGGCTAACAAACCCTCCTGTGTCAGTAGCACCTGAACTTTATTCCACAAAGGCCTGTAATGACTTTGCAAAATTCTTTACAGACAAAATCCAAAATATTAGACAAGTAGTTGTTTCATCAGCAGCAGGTTCAGGACATATACCATGTCCACCCAAAACCAGTTCAAACACCATGACACAGTTTTATCCCATTAATAGCAAAGTTCTGGAGGACATCTTACGTCAACTGAACTCTTCCTCCTGCTGTTTGGACACCCTGCCACAGGTTTTCTTAAAAAGGTCTCAAAGACTTTGGAGTCAGATCTGTTACAGATTGTGAACTCATCTTTAATGTCAGGTGTTTTCCCAAAGCCACTGAAAACAGCTGTAATTAAACCTCTGCAAAAAGAGGCAATCTAGACAAGACACAAACGAACTACAGGCCAATCTCCAATCTCCCATTTTTAAGTAAGATAATTGAAAAAGCTGTTTCTCACCAACTAAATGACTTTTTAGCACAACACAACTGCTATGATGTCTTCCAGTCAGGTTTTAGACAGCACCACAGCACTGAGACTGCGCTGACCAAAGTGATGAATGACATCTGTTTGAATACAGACAATGGAAACATGTCAGTGTTAGTCTTACTGGACCTCAGTGCTGCATTTGATACAGTCGACCACATTATATTACTGAAATGACTGGAGAACTGGGCGGGTCTGTCTGGCCCTGTACTAAACTGGTTCAAGACATACTTAGAGAACAGGAAGTACTTTGTGTCATTAGGTAACTTTACATCCAAGCAGACAACAATTACATGGGGGGTTCCCCAAGGCTCCATCCTGGGGCCTCTTCTGTTTAACATCTACATGCTCCCACTGCCACAGGTTATAAAGAATAACGATATTAGCTACCATAGCTATGCAGATGACACACAGATCTATGTCACAATGTCACCTGGAGAACAAGGCCCTGTACAGGCTCTTGATAAATGCATTGAGGGGATTAATGACTGGATGTGCCACAACTTTATTCGGCTGAACAAAAACAAAACTGAGGTCTTTGGAGCCAAAGAGAAATGACTGCAGGTCACCACAGAGCTTCAGTCTATAGACCTAAAAACCACAAACCAGGCCAGAAATCTGGTTGTAGTGATGGACTCAGACCTAAATTTTGAAAAACACATCAAGGCAATCACAAAATCAGCCTACTCTCACCTTAAGAACATCTCAAGGACAAAAGATCTAATGTCTCAGCAGGACCTGGAAAAACTAGTCCATGCATTCATCTTCAGTCGGCTTTATTATTGCAACAGTGTCTTTACAGGTCTACCTAAAAAATCCATTAGAGAACTGTAGCTCATTCAGAACTCTGCTGCTAGAGTCCTCACTAAGAACAGAAAAGTGGACCACATTTGTCCAACTCTGAGGTCCTTACACTGGCTGCCTGTCCGTCAGAGGATAGACTTTAAAGTTCTGTTGCTTGGTCTATAAAGCTCTGAATGGTTTAGGACCAAAATACATCAGTGACCTCCTGACCCAGTATGAACCCACCAGACCCCTCAGGTCATCTGGATCCGGTCTGTTGTCAGTTCCCAGAGTCAGAACCAGACATGGAGAAGCTGTGTTCAGGTTCTGTGCTCCTCATGTCTGGAACAAGCTCCCAGAAAACCTCAGATCAGCTGACACACTCAGTTTATTAAATCCAGGTTAAAGACCCACCTGTTCTCAGCTGCATTTGAATAGAGTTTTTATTCATCAGTTCAGATCTGCACTATTCCTTTTAAGCTAAAAGTTTTTATCTGTTTTATCTGCTTGTCTCTTTTATCTGTTTATCTGTTTTATCTATTTATCTGATTTTTGTTTGTTTGTTTTTCTCATGCCTTCTGCTGTAATGTTTTTCATGTTTTATGTAAAGCACTTTGAATTGTCTTGTACATGAAATGTGCTATATAAATAAAGCTGCCTTGCCTTGCCTAAAAAAAGCCATCACATGAAAATGGTGTAAAGAGGACCCCCCCCAAAGGACCCCCCTCCCCTAAATAATTGGAGACATTGTGGAATAAATTCACAACATTGACAGACTAACATATCATAAAACTACAACTAGAAAGAAGATCGATGGAAAAAGTCGACGATATGTAGACGACAGCTGAGTCTACGATTGAAATGTTTGTGTTGGAAAATTTCAAAAACCAAACAATAAATATAAGATTAAATAAAAGAACACCTCAGATGTTCAGTGAGGGGCTGTAGGACCATAGTGGACCCACTGACCTTTGACCTTTGTGTGTGTGTGTTACCTTAGAGTCTCCAGTCGACAGTCTGGACTCTGTAGGAAACCACAGAGCAGCTTCACCCCTGAATCCTCCAGGTTGTTTTTACCTAGGTCCAGGAAGGTCAGGTGGGACGGATTGGACAGGAGGGCGGAGACCAGAGACGAACAGCTGATCTGGGACAAAGCACAGCTGGACAACCTGGACAAAGACCAAACAACCAGGTAGGTGTTCAGCGGATGAAGAAACCTGTGGGTTCAGATCAAGGTTATTATCGTTAACGAAAACTAACGAAATGACCAAAACTAGAATAGAAAAAACATTTTCGTTAACTGAAATAAATAAAAAACTATAATTAAAGGAAAAAAAACCAAACAACTGAAACTGTATTGTGTGTTTACAAAAATAACTAAAACAGATAAAAATTATGGATAAAATTCCCTTTGTTTTTGTCTTTGTCAATGTTGGATTGATACGAAATCAATTTATTTCGCTCTAGCAATTTTATCTGCTGGCACCATACGATACTTCACGGTCCGTCATTTGTGGTTTCCAGTCGTCTTCTGGTCCCCACTCTACCTGGAAACATGGAGACTAAAGTTGGGAGAAAGCAGCAGAGTCCTGTCTGGGATTTATTTGAATATGACGGAGAAGAAGAGAAAAGATACAACACAACTAAAATTAATACTAAAACTAAACTAAACTAAGCATTTAGAAAAAAAAGAAAAATAATAAAAACTAGCAAACATGCTCTAAAAACGAATTAAAACTAACTGAATTAGGACCTGCAAAATAGTGGGACACTTCAAGTCCAGTTCAAAAGCAAAAGAAAAGTTGTGTTCTATTCAAGTTACTATGGGCATGCCACAAAAAAAAGCTTGTTCAAGAGGTGGAAATGAGATGGAACAGCACTTATGCCATGTTTGATAGGCTTTAGGAGCAGAGAGAACCATTAGGGGCAGCCCTGGCATCACTTAGCACTGACACAATGCCTTTCACTGCTGATGACTATGCAGCTGATCATCAACCAGTGCCTGCCAGTTTGAAGGCCATTCTATCAGGTAACTGTTGAGCTCTGAGGAAAGGAGAGTGTCAGGGTCAAAGGTCATTCCTATTGCCAAAATGCTAAGACATGTATTTCTGCCGATTGTGCCCAAAGGCCTCCTTGTATTGGTGCCACCCTTGCCAACTATCTGAAAAATAATTTGACTGAAAAATTCAGTGGCTTGGAAAAGGTGAACTCCCTGTCAGTGGCCACCATCTTAGATCCACAGTTCAAACTGGCTGGCTTTACTAATCCAGCTAATGCTCAGGCTGCTGTTGAAAGGCTGACACCAGAGTGTGCCAATCTTATGGATGGGTCGGCAGAAGATGTGCCGCTGGAGAATGAAACATCTGCCAGTGCTGGTGAAGAAAAGTACAACTAGTGGGAGTTGGTGAGCCAGAAGAGGAGCAGACTGAAGCCTGCCACAGTGGAAAAAGTTATATTTCTAAATAAAAACCTGTGAAGATAAACAACTTGTCTGCTTCTGTGAATAATCATTCCAAATCAACCATACAAGTCTCCAAATGACAAACCATTATCTTTAAGGTTTTCTTTAAAAACACTGGAATAAAACACTTCACAAAAGAAAAGAAAGAAAAGAAAGAAAAGAAAACAGTGTTTCTGAGTTCAAACACCATGATCATTTGCAAAGTCAGAAGGATCTCTTATCGTGTTATGGCCTTTTAGTACAGTTTTTAAATAAAACTTAAAGCTTTAAATAAACTCTTAACCAACATTTAACCCTTCATATAATTTAGATTTATTCTTTGGGTTAATCTGGAATGTGTTTTAGAGTATGGGTGAGAGCATCTGCATATTATTATTTTTATCCTTTTAATAAAGATTTTAGATGTACTTCTGTGTAATGATGATGTAATCATTATTTGGGATGAATGAACCAAACACCTGAATGACCATGCAGTCTTCTCTGAACTTTTGTTGCTGACATGGGATTCAAAAAGTGTCAGTGCTTCAGTGGTGCTCTTCACTGGTTGCTATGGCTTCAGTTGTCCACCAGATGTCACCTTCACTGAAGCGTTGAACCTTTTTCAGCACAGTTGTTAGGAAAGCCTCAGTGCTTCATGAGGCTTCACCTGCCCACCACCAGACCACATAAAGTTTGACTGATCGGTTTGTGTGTCGTTATTTCTGTTCTGATGTAAACGTGACTCTCTCTAATCATTTGTTCTTACCAGAACCGGGAACCAAAGCCCTTTCAGCCGCCGTTGTGGAGCAGAACAAACCGGAAGTAGCAAACTCAGTATCTAAGTTTTTCAAAATAAGAGTACAAACCGTCACGGAACGGTTTGCGCTAAATATGTCATGAATCAGTGTTTTTTGTTTTGTTCTGTTCATTATTATTATTATTATTATTATTATTATTATTATTATTATTATTATTATTATTAATAATAATAATAATAATAATAATTTTTTTATTTATTTATTTATTTATTTATTTATTTATTTATTATTTATTTTGTTGATATTAACACGTCCTGGATGTTTTATTTGTTATGATTTCCACACAAAACTCAATAATAATAATAATAATAATAATAATAATAATAATAATAATAATAGATTATAAACTCCATCATATTTATATATAATATAAGTAAATTTTATATTTACATTATTCCAACAGAGGGTTTAAGGTTCCACCATTTATTTGAGTTTTATCTTAATCTTTTAAAACTGTTTATTAATTACTTACTTTAATGCTGGTTTGTACTGTACATAGTTAATAATATCTGATGAATTAAAGGGTCAAATTAATTAAAACCGGATCATTCTTCAGTATCTGACAGTTTGGATTAAAATAGTCTTTGTCCGGTTTATTCTTTTTTTTTTTTTTTCCCTAGTTTTTGTAGTTTTGTCCGGTTTAATAACGTGACATGAGTCAAACATGACGGTTAAAACAGGAAATACAGCCGTGTCAGAATGTGCGCGCTCAGGGTCGCGCGGGCACGGAGAACAGTGCGCGGCCCCGAAGCAGGAACCAGGTCCGGATTCCATGTTGAGGAGGGGCACCGCGGGTCCAGGTTTAAGGTGAGTCCATTATGAGGAACTCTGGACCACGACTGAAAAGGATCAAATACAGGGTCACGTGATCACAGAACTTTAAGGGAATTACACTCCGAACCAGGACCAGGATCAGAACCAGGACTGATGGTTCAGTTAGTCAGGACCAGGACCAGGAGCCCAGATCTGAAGGAAGGGGTCTAACGGAACGGGTTTTGGATCCGATACGTTAGTGAATCCCGTCCAGTTCGGTTCCGTGTCCACATTAAGATCAGGACTTACCTGGAATTTGTTTTTCCTTTTGCTCTGGTTTTCCCTCACTTAAATACACTTCAATAAAAACGTAAAGTTTTATGGTTTTATTGTCATTTAATTCAGTGACTTGAATTAAAATGAATTGAACATGAGATGAATTCTCACCATGGTCCGAGGTTTTAGACTGGGTCTGGGTCTGGGTCCTGGTCTGTGTCCGTTTGACGCAGGCGCAGACGCAGTGTTTATTAAACTAAATATTTGCAGATGATTTGGACCAAAAACGAAGAAAGTTCAAAGTTCATAAAAGAACCTTTGAGTCAAACTGAAGAAATGAACAAATATGAAATAAAAAAACTCCAATCAAAAGACAAACACTGAAATCAATTTAAAAAAAAAAAAAAACATCTGAAGTTTAATTTATTGAAGAAAATGATCCACTTTGAACAGATGCCTTTATTTACTGTCTTTAAATGAATGTTCTGTCTGAACTGATTTAAATTCCAGTTGATTCACTATTTATGTGACTGGTTGATTTAATACAGTCAGTTTATTGATTAAAAATGAACAAAAATGGAGATGAAAACGACATAAAACAACAAAACTAATGTGATTATGTTCAGTTTGTAAAGAAAAAAAGAATCATGAAAGTAAAAACTTTGTCATTTTAATCTTTGTTCAAAACTTTTATATTTATAGACAATATGTTCAGTATAGAAAATAAAGAGGATGAAATGAAGTATTCTGAGAATGTGAACAAATTAAACTTAAAAGCTAAAGTAAATCTCTGATCAGTAATAATAATTATAATAATTATATTTATAAAATAATAATAATATTTATTTTTCTTATTATCATTATTATGAGGTGTTTGTGGATGATCATTGTTTTGGGTGAATTCCTGTTGTTTCTTTTCCTTCACTGTTTCTTTTCCTTCGTTGTTTCTTTTCCTTCGCTGAATGTTGGATCACACTCTGGGTCCACAAACAGAAACAGACTCTTTTGACTCAAGTTCAGTTGCAGTGAACCTGGCTGGACAGGTAAACATGAAAGCCTGTGGGGGTGGGGCCTCAGTCATGTGACCCAGGTACAGGTTTAGAGTCTGAGCTGGAAGAAGGGGACTGTACACGGTGCGTCCGAGTCCGTTTGACTGAAACTGATACAGACTCTGGGTCTGGATCTGGTCTGGTACTGGTACTGGTCTTGTCTGGATCTGGTACTGGTCTGGATCTGGGTCCTTGTCTGGTACTGGTCTGCATCTGTCCTTTGCGGTCTTTGTGTTTCCCAGGTAGGCCTACATATCAACTAACAATAGAGGTCAGAGGTCAGGAGGTGGAGTCAGGATTAGAAAAGACAAAATACCTATAAATATAGAGTTTTTCTTTCTACTTTTTCTTTTTTTAGTTTTTTTTTTTTTTGTTCTTTTTCTTTTCTTCTTTTCATATTTTTTGTTCTTTTTCTTTTAGTCTTTTAGTTTCTTTCTGTCTTCTTCTTCGTGTGCTTTTATTTTTGAAATGTTCTTCTACCGGATGTTTACAACTGCGTCGACGTTAAAAACGGTTTAAAGCCTAAAACTCTTGTGTTTTTCTCCAGACACTGGTTTATTTGTGACCGACAGGACTTCAGTGGGTGTTTTTAGAGGAGGTGAGGACGTGGGCGTGGCTTAAATCTGCGTTTTTCCACAGTTTGACTCCAAACTAAAGGCTTTATTTCACTGGTTCAAA
This sequence comes from Sphaeramia orbicularis, assembly GCF_902148855.1. Taxonomy (NCBI): domain Eukaryota; kingdom Metazoa; phylum Chordata; class Actinopteri; order Kurtiformes; family Apogonidae; genus Sphaeramia; species Sphaeramia orbicularis. The sequence goes on along the minus strand of NC_043978.1, from coordinate 7,468,135 downwards.
GGAAACCTGCAGAATGAGTTCGGAGGGGCGGGGGGGGTTGTTGTATGAAATGTTTGTTGTGTTGGCATGGGCCAGTGTAACTCAGACCTAAATGGCGTCTTCTGCAATAGTAATTATTACTGGTGTTTTGACGTCAGTCATTTGCATCGCTGACATTTTCTTTCTTCGTTGTTAAATGATTAAAGGTTTAGAAAAGTGCATGTGTCATCACTGAGTCCTGCAGTGGGCACTGTTGTTGGGCTGTTCGTCCGTCAAACCGCCAATGACTGGACTGTTTTAATGCCACAGTTTGTTCTCTACTCGTACATGAGCAGAAGCAGCTTTTTCAAACTGTACAGGAGATGTTCAGACACTGAAGTATTTAAGTCTGATGTGATGGAAAAGTATCTGACTTAAATTCTGTTGAATCCAGTCCATCCATTATTGGTGTGAACAGTGAAAAAACAGAGTGCGTAAGACTTTTGAAGTTACACAGATGTTGAATTCTGTTCATACATATTGCTGTTAAAACTTATTTTAACAATTTAAATGTATACATCTGTGATATAACATGGTTGTTTTTATATAATAAAATAATGTTATGGTACATATTTAGTTGTTTTTTCAGGTAAAGCTGATGTTTTCCGCACTCTTTTAGTTTTAAAATCTAGGAGGTTCCATATTTTGTTCCCATTTTTAACCTCAGTATAGTTTAACCTGTGTATTATCACATGCAAACTTTATTTGCCCCAAATTTGAGCCAGAACACCATGTTATCCATGTTTGTGTAAACCTTCTCCAAGGTGATTGTAGCGGCTATTTGTCATCAAAATGAAATCAACTTAAGATGACTGAACTTCAGACTTTAACGTAACACAAATAACCACTAGATACACCATGGGTTTGTGGTTTACACAGTCGAAAATACAACGTCCATACCATGAGATGTATTTCAAGTGGTTATTTTTTGGATTTTGTAGGCAAATAATAACCAAGGCCTTTTGTGCTGTCTGTCCTGCTCATCCTGTCTGTGCGTGAATGACTGGTTATCTAGTCCGGTTGTCTGGTATAAAACCATAGGCCCACCCAGGTGCATGCTGGTCTAACTTGGTGCTCCCTATTTATACCCAGGTGCCCATGGTCTAAACCAATAAGGAAACACAAAACAAAAAGTACTAAATACTAAAGAATGAAAGTAATAACCATAAAAATAAAAAATATATATATAGTTAAATATTAAACAAACAAAATGCAAACAAAAAATAAACAATTAGCAAAAAATACTAAATTAGTAAACAAAAAAGTTAAATTAACTTTTCTCATAGTGCCATAACTGAGCATGTTTTTGGCTAATTTCATATTTAAAAATGATTTCAGACAAATCTTTAATTTAACCGTGTTCCAGTACCTACAGAAATATGAGACTTCCTGTCAGTTATCTGGGTTAGAAGTTCTTATCCAATGAACAGTCACTGTGTCAGTCTGACACTGCTGAGACATGCCCTGTTTGATTTAAGGGAAGAACAAGCCTTAGAGTGTGTGTGTGTGTGTGTGTGTGTGTGTGTGTGTGTGTGTGTGTGTGTGTGGGAGGGGGGGTTCAGTAACAGCAGCAGAAATGAAAGTGAAAGTTCTTTGTCTTTGTCTTGTGTTTGTTTCAGGCCGGCTGAATTCACAGGATGAGTCTCAGTGAAGACAAGGATTGTTCATCATCGCCCATCAGTGATCCTGGTCCAGATCCAGTCCACCATGGACCCCAGACCTCCAACACACAGTGAGTCTGAAGTGGATTTGGTCCAAGATCCAGGAGGCGTATCAGCTTCACCCTGGTTTTATATGTATGTATGTATGTATGTATTTATTTATTATCACCATCTGTCTCTGTTCCATCCTGGATCTCTCTCTCTCTCTCTCTCTGTGTGTGTGTGTGTATGTATATATATATATATATATATATATATATATATATATATATATATATATATATATATGTGTGTGTGTGTGTTTACACTAGGGCTGCAGCTATCGAATATTTAGTATTCGAGTATTCTACTGAAAATTCCTTCGATTGAGTAATTGGATAAAACTTATTTTTGCTTGGTTAGAAAGCAATTATAAATACACAAGAGGAAATAAAGTATTTCACTTAATAATGAAGCACCAATTAGTTTCCTTTTTTTTTTTAATAATTAACAGTTTTATTTCTTACATTCATATTGTGCATATGCAACAAATATATTTTCTTGACTAGAAACATTTCCAGAGAGGCAATTGCAAACACAAATAAAAATAAATAAAATTTAATTACTTTCAACTTAGTGTTTCTTCTAAGTATCAAAAATATAAGGCATTAATAAATTTTAAAGAAAAAGGCATAACCATTGCCTTTTTGTTGTGCAACTTAACTTTGGCATCTCTAAGTTTCAGAATTTACAGTTTAGACAAAACAGGAATTAGCTGTGGCATATAAGAGGCAAGAACATTTGAACGGGAACTTGGAACGAGTCCATGCATGAACAGTTTTACACATTTCTGCTATACTCAGGAGAATCAAGGCAATGGCCCCCCCACCTTATCTGTCTCATAACCTATAACACCCCACCACACACACAAATGTCCAGTTAATTGATGATTTGCTTCATTTCTGCAAAAGTAGTTGGATTTTGCCAAAGTCAGGCCGTGACAAGGTAAGAGAACACTGTCACCAACCCATGCACCATTTTGGTCGTGCTTTTGGGAGATTATCTGTGTAAATCACGGCTCACTGCCTAAATCTGTGCTCGTCACAATCGTACTAAACTAGCCACACATTCGACAGTTCCATAATGAACACAAACCTAGCCCTCCACAGGGCTAACATTATGCTAGTAAGGTACATTAACGTTAATCTCATGGATTTGCGCTACGTTAATTTTATTTTACCTGGGGTCCTCCGCTCCATTCTGGGGGTCTTATGAGAAGATGCTCCATCGCAGCTGTGCTGTTGTGGTATGGAAGGGCTGTGTTACAATGGATACATGTCATGGTGTTCACCTTGCTGTTCAGTCTGAAATGCTTCTACACTTTCGACATTTTCTGTCTTTTTTATGTTTTTTTGTCTTTCGTCATCATTGTGTATTCACTCATCTATTCCATCTTCCCGCTGCTTCATCCGTACACTTCCGCGTCCTCCGTCATCTTCCTTTGCATGAGTAACGTAAGCGCGTAGTGTCACATTAAGTGCAAAATGCCGTGCTGTGAGTTTTACAATTAAATAAGCGATTCCTTGAGGCAGAGAAAATTCCTCAATCATTTTTTGTAATCGAGGTACTCGAATAACTCGAGGAATCGTTTCACCCCTACATCCACACATAAACACTGGTTCTGTGTTGGTTCTTTCCAGAGCTCAGTGGATCAGAACCAGACCAGAGTCTTCAGTGTCCGTCTGTCTGTCTATGAAGAGTGACTGGTCTAAAGACCCACCTCCATGCTTCAGTCCTGGACCTGGACCTGGACCTGGACCTTCAGACCCACAGTAAGTCTGTCTTCTCCTGGACAGTCCTTTGGTTCCTCTTCTTTGGTTTAAATCCAGTGCAGACTAGTTTTTCCTTTGGTTCCGTCTCATTCTCATTGGACCAAAGTGTGGAAACAGAAGCAGCATGTGACAAACTGCACTGGCATTGGACAGAAAAGTCAGGGGGGTGGGGTCAATCGGAGATGGAGGGTGTTGATGAAAACAAACATGGAGGTCCTCCGTACAGTTCCTGTTTTTGGGGCACCAACAAAAGTCCACAACCAGCTCCTTGGTCTTACTGGCATTGATCAGGAGGTGGTTTCGCTGGCACCAGTCCTCAAAGTCCTGGATAAGTCCTCTGTAGGACCTGCTGTCCTCGTTTGTGATGAGTCCAACGATGGCAGAGTGGACAGAGAGCTTCTGCAGGTGACAGGTGGGCAACAGATGGGAAAGGTCAGCAGTGTAGAGGGTGAAGACAAACGGGACCAGTACCCGTTCCCTGGAGGGCTCCTACACTATAGAGAACCGTCTCAGACACACAGCCCTGGGTCGTCATAATGTGGACGGCTGTTGAGGTAGTCCACAGTCCAGTATGTGAGGTGGTCCACAGTCCAGTATGTGAGGTGGTCCACAGTCCAGTATGTGAGGTGGTCCACGGTCCAGTATATGAGGTGGTCCACGGTCCAGTATGTGAGGTGGTCCACGGTCCAGTATGTGAGGTGGTCCACAGTCCAGTATGTGAGGTAGTCCACGGTCCAGTATGTGAGGTAGTCCACAGTCCAGTATGTGAGGTAGTCCACAGTCCAGTATGTGAGGTAGTCCACAGTCCAGTATGTGAGGCGGTCCACGGTCCAGTATATGAGGCAGTCCACGGTCCAGTATATGAGGCGGTCCACGGTCCAGTATGTGAGGCGGTCCACGGTCCAGTATATGAGGCGGTCCACAGTCCAGTATGTGAGGTGGTCCACAGTCCAGTATGTGAGGTGGTCCACAGTCCAGTATGTGAGGTAGTCCACAGTCCAGTATGTGAGGTGGTCCACAGTCCAGTATGTGAGGTAGTCCACAGTCCAGTATGTGAGGTGGTCCACAGTCCAGTATGTGAGGTAGTCCACAGTCCAGTATGTGAGGTGGTCCACGGTCCAGTATATGAGGCGGTCCACAGTCCAGTATGTGAGGTGGTCCACAGTCCAGTATGTGAGGTAGTCCACAGTCCAGTATGTGAGGTGGTCCACAGTCCAGTATGTGAGGTGGTCCACAGTCCAGTATGTGAGGTGGTCCACAGTCCAGTATGTGAGGTAGTCCACAGTCCAGTATGTGAGGTTGTCCACAGTCCAGTATGTGAGGTAGTCCATAGTCCAGTATGTGAGGTGGTCCACAGTCCAGTATGTGAGGTAGTCCACAGTCCAGTATGTGATGGTGGTCTCAGATGAGTTTGGTTCCTGGTGGTCTCAGATGAGTTTGGTTCCTGGTGGTCTCAGATGAGTCTGGTTCCTGGTGGTCTTAGATGGTGTCCAGGCCTCTCCAAACTCCCTTGGTGTTGTTCTCCTGCAGCTGGTCCTCCATCTTCTTCCTGTATCTGTCCTTCCACCGCTCATTTTCCTCCTCAGCTCCTACTGGACAATCTTCAGTTCCTCTTTGTCTTCTGGACAGTTTTCAGTTCCTCGTCTTCTCCTTTAAAAGAACCTTTATGTTCAGATTAATCCAAGGTTTATTGCTGGAGAAACTCTGTACAGTCCTGGTGAGTATGGCGTAAAGGACCAACACAACTATAAATAGTAGTGTGTGTGTGTGTGTGTGTGTGTGTCCATTCACACATAAACACTGGTTCTATGTTGGTTCTTTCCAGAGCTCAGTGGATCAGAACCAGACCAGAGTCTCCAGTGTCCGTCTATCTGTCTATGAAGAGTGACTGGTCTAAAGACCCACCTCCATGCTTCAGTCCTGGACCTGGACCTTCAGACACACAGTAAGTCTGTCTTCTCCTGGACAGTCCTTGGGTTCCACTTCTTTGGTTCAGATCCAATGCAGACTTTATTTTTTCCTTTGGTTCCGTCTCATCCTCATTGGACCAAAGTGTGGAAACAGAAGCACATGTGACAAACTGCTCTGGCATTGGACAGAAAAGTTGGGGGTGGGGTCAATTAGAGACGGAGGGTGTTGATGAAAACAAACATGGAGGTCCTCTGTACAGTTCCTGTTTTTGGAACATGTCTTCTATTTTGCAGATAGTGTGGTCCTCTTAGCTCCATCCACCTCCAGCTCTCTCTGGAATGGTTCACAGCTGAGTGTGAAGAGGCTGGGATGAGCACCTCCAAGTCTGAGGACATGGTCCTCAGATGGAAAAGGGTGGAGTGTCCACTCTGGGTCGGGGGGGGTCCGGCCTCAGGTGGAGGAGTTTAAGTATCTCTGGATCTTATTCAGTAGTGAGGGTAGGATGGAGCAGTAGGTTGACAGGCAGATCAGGGTGGAGCCTGCAGTGATGCGGACGCTAAACCGGTCCGTTGTGGTGAAGAGGGAGCTAAGCCCAAAGGAGAAGCTCTGGATTTACTGTGTTCTGACCCTCAGCTGTGGTCATGAACTCTGGGTACTGACCCACAGAACCGGGTCACTAGTACAAGGGAACAAAATGAGTTTCCTGTGCAGGGTGGGCAGGGTCAGCCTTAGAGATAGGGGGAGGAGCTTGGACCTCTGGGAGGAACTCAGAGGAGAGCTGCTGCTCCTCCCTCCACGTCAAGAGGAACCAGTGGAGGGGTTCATCTAGTGAGGGGTGTGTCCGTCTGGGAGGAGACGTCAGGGCCGACCCAGTACACGCTGGACGGATTTTGTCGGTGGTCTGGGAACACCTCGGGATTTTCCCAGAAGAGCTGATGGAAGTGTCTGTGTGTGTGTGTGTGTGTGTGTGGGGGGGGGGGGGGGGGGGGGGGGCTGTGTGGGCTCCTCTGCCCCACCCCCAGACCAGATAAGAGGAAGACAACGAGTCTGTACTTTGACCAACTGGGTTGTTTTTAAAGTGCTTGAAGAGTTAAAGCAGGTCGTCCAATATCCAGAGGGTTAGCGGTTTGAATCCTTCTCCGTCTGGTGTGGATGTTTGGTTGTTGGCGTGGATTGGCAGCCATCATTATTATTATTATCATTATTATTGTTATTATTATTATTTTATTATATTATTGTTATTATTATTATTATTATTATTATTATTATTATTATTATTACCTGTACCAGGTTCCGGCCCTATGGCCCTGTTTGTTTCAGCTGTGGTTCTTCTTCTTCTTGATTGTCCTCCACTGAAGAACTTGTTGCTGTCCACAGTCAGATGAAGAGGAGTACTAGTTCTGAAGTGGACCCAGCGTCCTGTTCTCTGTGTCTGAAGGTTCTGAGTGATCCGGTCCAGACCAGCTGTGGACACTGGTTCTGCAGACCATGCATCACTTCATACTGGGACCAGTCTGGTCCATCAGGAGACTCCCCCTGTCTCCAGTGTGGAAAGAGATCCAGAACCGAAACTGGACCGCAGATGGACAGTGTCTTACAAAGTGAGTCAGAGGTTCTGAAACAGACGCTTCAGATCCATCAGCGGGAATATTATTATTGTGCTGTAGAAAATGTTCTTAATTTTGTTGCAGATGTTCTTGTACAGCAGGTTTTCTGGAGATGCCCATTTCCTGTCCATGGAGAACCAGCAGTTCCATGGACAGGACCGGGTCAAATTCTCCTGAACTGGACTGCCTTCATTTGAATGGGTTTGATTTTGTGGTTTCAGATGAACTTAAGCTCAGTCTGAGGAGCAGATGTGAACGTGTGACTGAAGGAACCGACGAAGCAGGAAGTAGAACCCATCTGAACCGGGTCTACACTGAGCTCTACATCACAGAGGGACAGAGTGAAGACGTTCAGACCCAACATGAGGTGAGGACGCTGGAGGCGCACACCAAGAAGATCATCCACGACAAACCCATCAGATGTCAGGACATCTTCAAAGCCTTACCGGACCAGCAGGAACCCATCAGAGTGGTTCTGACCAACGGCGTCGCCGGAGTTGGAAAAACCTTCTCGGTGCTGAAGTTCACTCTGGACTGGGCTGAGGGTTTGGAAAACCAGGACATCAGTCTAGTGGTTCTGCTGTCCTTCAGAGAGCTGAACTTGGTCAGAGATGAGCAGTACAGTCTACTGACACTGCTCGATGTTTTCTATCCAACATTACAGAAGGTCACACCAGAGCAGATCAGCGTCTGCAAACTTCTGTTGATCTTCGATGGCCTGGATGAAAGCAGACTGTCACTGGATTTCCTCGACGTCAGGTGGTTTCAGATGTCACCCAGAAGAAACCGGTCAACGTCCTGTTGACCAACCTCATCAAGGGGAACCTGCTTCCATCAGCTCTCATCTGGATAACATCTAGACCTGCAGCAGCCAATCAGATCCCTCTTCATGTGTTGACAGGGTAACAGAAGTCCGAGGATTCATCACTGACGCCCAGAAGGAGGAGTACTTCAGGAGGAGATCCAGTGATGAAGATCTGTCCAGCAGAATCATCCTACACATCAAGAAATCCAGAATGCTCCACATCATGTGTCAAATCCCAGTCTTCTGCTGGATCAGTTCTACAGTTCTGGAGCACATGTTGACTTCAGACCAAAGAGGAGATCTGCCCAAGACCCTGACCAACCTGTACTCACACTTCATCGTGGTCCAGACCAAGAGGAAGAAGAACAAGTATGAAAAAGTCCTTGACATGAGTCCACAGGAGCTGACGGACAAGGACAGAGAAGTTCTTCTGAAGTTGGGGAAGCTGGCATTTGAACAACTGAAGAAAGGAAACATCATGTTTCTACCAAGAAGATGTAGAGCAATGTGGTCTGGACGTCACAGAGGCCCTGGTTTACTCTGGAGTTTGTACAGAGATCCTCAGGACAGAGAATGGGATTTTCCACAAAACCATCTACAGCTTTGTTCATCTGAGTGTTCAGGAGTTTCTGGCTGCGGTCTACATCTACCACTGTTATACCAACAGCAACAAGGAGGTTCTGGAGGGGTTTCTGGGAGACTGGGACCATCAGCTACCACTTGATGTCTTCCTCCAAAAAAGCCATGGTGAAATCCCTCAAAAGTGAAAATGGACATCTGGACCTGTTCGTTTCGTCCACGGCCTCTGTCTGGAGTCCAACCAGAGAGTTTTAGGAGGTCTGCTGGGTCAGACGAGCAAATCAAGAAATATCCAAAAGGCCATCTACAACCTGAAGGACATGAACACAAAGTTAATCGATCCTGACAGATGCATCAACATCTTCCATTGTCTGATGGAGATGAATGACCAAACGGTCCATCGGGAGATCCAAGAGTTCCTGAAGTCAAATGAGCGATTCCCTCAGAGGGAACTCTCTCAGATTCACTGCTCAGCTCTGGCCTACATGTTACAGATGTCCGAGGAGGTTCTGGAGGAGCTGGACCTGGACAGGTACAACACGACACCCAAGGGAAGACTGAGACTGATTCCAGCTGTGAGGAACTGCAGAAAGTTTCGGTAAGTTCTGCTGGGATTCCAAGATATGAAATTTGTGTCATTCCTTCTTTGCTTAAAGGAGTTGTTGGTAGTTTTAATTCATTCACTGCAAAAAGTCCCTCCACCTGTTCAGGTCAGTTCAGTCCAGACTCCGTCCCCACAGTCACTCAGGTCAGTTCAGTCCAGACTCCGCCCCCACAGTCACTCAGGTCAGTTCAGTCCAGACTCCACCCCCACATTCACTCAGGTCAGTTCAGTCCAGACTCCGCCCCCACAGTCACTCAGGTCAGTTCAGTCCAGGCTCCGCCCACATTCACTCAGGTCAGTTCAGTCCAGACTCCACCCCCCCATTCACTCAGGTCAGTTCAGTCCAGACTCCGCCCACATTCTCTCAGGTCAATTCAGTCCAGACTCCGCCCACATTCACACAGGTCAGTTCAGTCCAGACTCCGCCTATATTCACACAGGTCAGTTCAGTCCAGACTCCGCCCACATTCACACAGGTCAGTTCAGTCCAGACTCCGCCCACATTCATACAGGTCAGTTCAGTCCAGACTCCGCCCATATTCACACAGGTCAGTTCAGTCCAGACTCCACCTATATTCACACAGGTCAGTTCAGTCCAGACTCCACCTATATTCACACAGGTCAGTTCAGTCCAGACTCCGCCCCCACATTCACTCTGGTCAGTTCAGTCCAGACTCCGCCCACATTCTCTCAGGTCAATTCAGTCCAGACTCCACCCACATTCACACAGGTCAGTTCAGTCCAGACTCCGCCTATATTCACACAGGTCAGTTCCGTCCAGACTCCGCCCATATTCACACAGGTCAGTTCAGTCCAGACTCCGCCCATATTCACAGGTCAGTTCAGTCCAGACTCCGCCCCCACATTCACTCAGGTCAGTTCAGTCCAGACTCCGCCCACATGTGGATCTCTTTGCAGGCTGTCCTACTGTGGAATGTCTCAGACCCACATGGAGGTCCTGGTCTCTGCGCTGAAGTCCAGTCCATCTTATCTGACCCAGCTGGATCTGAGTTGGACCAGCGTGGAGGACTCAGGGGTCAGGCTCCTGTGTGCTGGACTGGAGAGTCCTAACTGCAGACTGAAGACTCTGAGGTGCGTCCAGGTCCACTGGCCTCCACAGCTTCAGGTTCTTCATTTGACATTCATCTGACATTTATCTGACCAAAAAAAATCTCAAATTTGGCAAAAAATCTTGAATTAAGCAAAAAAAAAAAAAAAATTCAATTAAGCAAAAAAATCTTCAATTAAGGAAAAAAATCTTCGATTAAGACAAAAAAAATCTCAAATTTAGCAAAAACTCTTAAATTGAGCAAAAAAATCTTGAATTAAACAAAAAAAATCTTCAATTAAGTACAAAAAATCTTCAATTACATAAAAAAAATCTTCAATTACGTAAAAAATCTTTAATTAAGTAAAAAAAATCTTCAGTTACATAAAAAATCTTCAGTTACGTAAAAAAATCTTTAGTTAAGTATAAAAAAATCTTCAATTACGTAAAAAAAGTCTTCAGTTAAGCCAAAAAAAAATCTCAAATTTAGCAAAAAATCTTGAATTAATAACTTTAAATTTTTGTCTTTTAGTGCAAAAATAACATTAAATTATGAAAATATTTACATTTACAAACTATCTTGTAACAATAAAATGTGAATAACCTGAACAAATATGAACAACCTGAAATGTCTACAGAAAATGCAACACAATTTGAACTCTCTTCTTCTGTTCCTAAGTGTTTAGTGTCTTTGTAGATCTGATCCATAATGCACATGTACAAATGATAAGTGGAGGCAGAATATTGTTAAAATTGCACTGATTTTTTCTGAAGAAATTTCAGTTTTTTCAGGTTATTCACATCTTTTTTGTTTGCATAGTTTATAAAAGTATTTTCATAAGTTAATGGGGGGTTTTTGCACCTAAAACAAAGACAAAAATTTGCAGTTATTATTTAAAGGTTATTCATTTATTATTTTCCGGTCCCGACCCATGTTTAAGACCCCTGCTTTAAACTCTGTCGTGTCACGGCTGACGCGCACTGAGCATGTGCAGTGTAGATGTTGAACTCCGTCCCTGTTTGTGCAGTAGAACCCGTCAGAACTGTCGTCACGTTCCGTTCTGTTCCAGGCTGAGCAGCTGCGGCCTGTCGGAGCTCAGCTGTTCGTCTCTGTCCTCGGCGCTCATGTCCAATCCGTCCCGTTTTACCGAGTTGGATCTGAGTAACAACCAGCTGAAGGACACCGGGATGAAGACGCTGTGTGTGTTCCTGCAGAGTCCAGAGTGTCACATGAAGACTCTCAGGTCAGTCCACTTTAACCCTTAACCTTTAACCTTTAAAGACCCAAACGTCCACCTTTAACCCTTAAAGACCCAAACGTCCGCCTTTGACCCTTAAAGACCCAAACATCCGCCTTTGACCCTGACAGACCCAAACGTCCGCCTTTGACCCTTAAAGACCCAATCGTCCGCCTTTGACCCTTAAAGACCCAAACGTCCGCTTTTAACCCTTAAAGACCCAAACGTCCGCCTTTGACCCTTAAAGACCCAAACGTCCGCCTTTAACCCTGACAGACCCAAACGTCCGCTTTTAACCCTTAAAGACCCAAACGTCCGCCTTTAACCCTGACAGACCCAAACGTCCGCCTTTAACCCTTAAAGACCCAATCGTCCGCCTTTGACCCTTAAAGACCCAAACATCCGCCTTTGACCCTGACAGACCCAAACGTCCGCCTTTGACCCTTAAAGACCCAATCGTCCGCCTTTGACCCTTAAAGACCCAAACGGCCGCTTTTAACCCTTAAAGACCCAAACGTCCGCCTTTGACCCTTAAAGACCCAAACGTCCGCCTTTAACCCTGACAGACCCAAACGTCCGCTTTTAACCCTTAAAGACCCAAACGTCCCGCCTTTAACCCTGACAGACCCAAACGTCCGCCTTTAACCCTTAAAGACCCAATCGTCCGCCTTTGACCCTTAAAGACCCAAACGTCTGCTTTTAACCCTTAAAGACCCAAACGTCCGCCTTTGACCCTTAAAGACCCAAACGTCCGCCTTTAACCCTGACAGACCCAAACGTCCGCCTTTAACCCTTAAAGACCCAATCGTCCGCCTTTGACCCTTAAAGACCCAAACGTCCACATTTAACCCTTAAAGACCCAAACGTCCACCTTTAACCCTTAAAGACCCAAACATCCATGTTTAACCCTTAAAGACCCAAACGTCCACCTTTAACCCTTAAAGACCCAAACATCCATGTTTAACCCTTAAAGACCCAAACATCCATGTTTAACCCTTAAAGACCCAAACGTCCACCTTTAACCCTTAAAGACCCAAACATCCATATTTAACCCTTAAAGACCCAAACGTCCGCCTTTAACCCTTAAAGACCCAAACGTCCGCCTTTAACCCTTAAAGACCCAAACGTCCGCCTTTAACCCTTAAAGACTCAAACATCCGCCTTTAACCCTTAAAGACCCAAACATCTATGTTTAACCCTTAAAGACCCAAACGTCTGCCTTTAACCCTTAAAGACTCAAACGTCAACCTTTAACCCTTAAAGACCCAAACGTCCACCTTTAACCCTGACAGACCCAAATGTCCGCCTTTAACCCTTAAAGACCCAAACATCCATGTTTAACCCTTAAAGACCCAAACGTCCACCTTTAACCCTTAAAGACCCAAACGTCCACCTTTAACCCTTAAAGACTCAAACGTCCGCCTTTAACCCTTAAAGACCCAAACGTCCACCTTTAACCCTTAAAGACTCAAACATCCGCCTTTAACCCTTAAAGACCCAAACATCTATGTTTAACCCTTAAAGACCCAAACGTCTGCCTTTAACCCCTTAAAGACCCCAAACATCAGCCTTAACCCTTAAAGACCCAAACGTCAACCTTTAAACCCTTAAAGACCCAAATGTCCGCCTTTAACCCTTAAAGACCCAAACGTCCACCTTTAACCCTGACAGACCCAAACGTCCGCCTTAAACCCTTAAAGACCCAAACATCCATGTTAACCCTTAAAGACCCAAACGTCCACCTTAACCCTTAAAGACCCAAACGTCCACCTTTAACCCTTAAAGACTCAAACGTCCACCTTTAACCCTTAAAGACTCAAACATCCGCCTTTAACCCTTAAAGACCCAAACATCTATGTTTAACCCTTAAAGACCCAAACGTCTGCCTTTAACCCTTAAAGACCCAAACATCAGCCTTTAACCCTTAAGACCCAAACGTCAACCTTTAACCCTTAAAGACCCAACGTCCGCCTTTAACCCTTAAAGACCCAAACATCCATGTTTAACCCTTAAAGACCCAAACGTCCGCCTTAACCCTTAAAGACCCAAACATCCATGTTTAACCCTTAAAGACCCAAACGTCCACCTTTAACCCTGACAGACCCAAACGTCCGCCTTTAACCCTTAAAGACCCAAACATCCATGTTTAACCCTTAAAGACCCAAACGTCCACCTTTAACCCTTAAAGACCCAAACGTCCACCTTTAACCCTTAAAGACTCAAACGTCCGCCTTTAACCCTTAAAGACTCAAACATCCGCCTTTAACCCTTAAAGACCCAAACATCTATGTTTAACCCTTAAAGACCCAAACGTCTGCCTTTAACCCTTAAAGACCCAAACATCAGCCTTTAACCCTTAAAGACCCAAACGTCAACCTTTAACCCTTAAAGACCCAAACGTCCGCCTTTAACCCTTAAAGACCCAAACGTCCACCTTTAACCCTGACAGACCCAAACGTCCGCCTTTAACCCTTAAAGACCCAAACATCCATGTTTAACCTTTAAAGACCCAAACGTCCACCTTTAACCCTTAAAGACCCAAACGTCCACCTTTAACCCTTAAAGACCCAAACATCCATGTTTAACCCTTAAAGACTCAAACGTCCACCTTTAACCCTTAAAGACCCAAACGTCTGCCTTTAACCCTTAAAGACCCAAACGTCCGCCTTTAACCCTTAAAGACCCAAACATCCGCCTTTAACCCTTAAAGACCCAAACATCTATGTTTAACCCTTAAAGACCCAAACGTCTGCCTTTAACCCCTAAAGACCCAAACATCAGCCTTTAACCCTTAAAGACCCAAACGTCCGCCTTTAACCCTTAAAGACCCAAACGTCCACCTTTAACCCTGACAGACCCAAACGTCCGCCTTTAACCCTTAAAGACCCAAACGTCCACCTTTACCCTTAAAGACCCAAACGTCTGCCTTTAACCCTTAAAGACCCAAACGTCCACCTTTAACCCTTAAAGACCCAAACGTCAACCTTTAACCCTTAAAGACCCAAACATCCATGTTTAACCCTTAAAGACCCAAACGTCCGCCTTTAACCCTTAAAGACCCAAACGTCAACCTTTAACCCTTAAAGACCCAAACGTCCGCCTTTAACCCTTAAAGACCCAAACATCCATGTTTAACCCTTAAAGACCCAAACGTCCACCTTTAACCCTTAAAGACCCAAACGTCCACCTTTAACCCTTAAAGACCCAAACGTCCACCTTTAACCCTTAAAGACCCAAACGTCCGCCTTTAACCCTTAAAGACTCAACATCCGCCTTTAACCCTTAAAGACCCAAACATCTATGTTTAACCCTTAAAGACCCAAACGTCTGCCTTTAACCCTTAAAGACCCAAACATCAGCCTTTAACCCTTAAAGACCCAAACGTCAACCTTTAACCCTTAAAGACCCAAACGTCCGCCTTTAACCCTTAAAGACCCAAACGTCCACCTTTAACCCTGACAGACCCAAACGTCCGCCTTTAACCCTTAAAGACCCAAACATCCATGTTTAACCCTTAAAGACCCAAACGTCCACCTTTAACCCTTAAAGACCCAAACGTCCACCTTTAACCCTTAAAGACCCAAACGTCCGCCTTTAACCCTTAAAGACTCAAACATCCGCCTTTAACCCTTAAAGACCCAAACATCTATGTTTAACCCTTAAAGACCCAAACGTCTGCCTTTAACCCTTAAAGACCCAAACATCAGCCTTTAACCCTTAAAGACCCAAACGTCAACCTTTAACCCTTAAAGACCCAAACGTCCGCCTTTAACCCTTAAAGACCCAAACGTCCACCTTTAACCCTGACAGACCCAAACGTCCGCCTTTAACCCTTAAAGACCCAAACATCCATGTTTAACCCTTAAAGACCCAAACGTCCACCTTTAACCCTTAAAGACCCAAACATCCACCTTTAACCCTTAAAGACCCAAACATCCATGTTTAACCCTTAAAGACTCAAACGTCCACCTTTAACCCTTAAAGACCCAAACATCCATGTTTAACCCTTAAAGACCCAAACGTCCACCTTTAACCCTTAAAGACCCAAACATCCACCTTTAACCCTTAAAGACCCAAACATCCATGTTTAACCCTTAAAGACTCAAACGTCCACCTTTAACCCTTAAAGACCCAAACGTCCGCCTTTAACCCTTAAAGACCCAAACGTCCACCTTTAACCCTTAAAGACTCAAACATCCGCCTTTAACCCTTAAAGACCCAAACATCTATGTTTAACCCTTAAAGACCCAAACGTCTGCCTTTAACCCTTAAAGACCCAAACATCAGCCTTTAACCCTTAAAGACCCAAACGTCCGCCTTTAACCCTTAAAGACCCAAACGTCCGCCTTTAACCCTGACAGACCCAACGTCCGCCTTTAACCCTTAAAGACCCAAATGTCCGCCTTTAACCCTTAAAGACCCAAACGTCCGCCTTTAACCCTTAAAGACCCAAAAGTCCGCCTTTGACCCTTAAAGACCCAAACAACCACATTTAACCCTTAAAGACCCAAACGTCCATCTTTAACCCTTAAAGACCCAAACATCCATGTTTAACCCTTAAAGACCCAAACGTCCGCCTTTAACCCTTAAAGACCCAAACGTCCACCTTTAACCCTTAAAGACCCAAACGTCCACCTTTAACCCTTAAAGACCCAAACGTCCGCCTTTAACCCTTAAAGACCCAAACGTCCGCCTTTAACCCTTAAAGACCCAAACATCTATGTTTAACCCTTAAAGACCCAAACGTCAACCTTTAACCCTTAAAGACCCAACGTCCGCCTTTAACCCTTAAGACCCAAACGTCCGCCTTTAACCCTTAAAGACCCAAACGTCCGCCTTTAACCCTTAAAGACCCAAACGTCAACCTTTAACCCTTAAAGACTCAAACATCGGCCTTTAACCCTTAAAGACTTTTTGTCTTCTTCTTCTCCTTCTTCTTCCTCTTCTTCTTCCTCCTCCTCTTCTTCTTCTTCCTCTTCTTCCTCCTCTTGTTCTTCTTCTTCCTCCTCTTCTTCTTTTCATCTTCTCCTACCTCTTCTTCCTCTTCTCCTTCTTCCTCTTCTTCTCCTTCCTCTTCTTCTTCTCCTCCTTCCTCTTCTTCTTCTTCTGCTTCTTCTCCTCCTTCTTCTTTTTCATCTTCTTCTTCTTCTTTCAGGTTGAGCCACTGCAGTTTGTCCCACATCAGCTGTTCTTCTCTGGCCTCTGCGCTGAGGTCCAATCCATCCCATCTCACAGAACTGGACCTCAGGAATAATTACCTGCAGGACCTGGATCTGAAGGATCTGCTAGACCTGGTTCAGAGTCCACAGTGTACGCTCCAGATTCTGAGGTCCGTAGATGTGGGGTGGGTTCATGGTGGGTTCCTGGTGAGTTCTTGGTGGGTTCATGGTGGGTTCGTAGTAGGTTCATAGTGAGTTCATAGTGGGTTTGTGGTGGGTTCATGATGGGTTCATGGTGGGTTCGTGTTGGATTGTTGGTGGGTTCATAGTGGGTTTGTGGTCCACGTCTAAACTGGGCTGGTGTTTCCTTCTGTCATCAGGTGGAAGTGACCTTTGACCTCTGACCTCTGGAACCAGATGGATGACAGGCAGCAGGAGTATAAAGTACTCTAAAGGGGCGGGGCTCAGGAGGCAGAGCGGATCGTCCAATAACCGAAGGGTTGGCGGTTCAAATCCTGCTCTGTCCTAGTTCTGTGCTGTTGTGTTCTGAATAGTAGATCCACTTTGAGTTTGTGTTTATAGAAAAGCATCATATGAATCTGATCTGTTATTGTTATAAAGTCTGGGTTGAAATCTGATTTGAATTTAAATAGTTGAAGTTTGAACCCCTGATCTTATGTGTGAACGTGTGTCCATATTTGGGTTCTGTCTGAGTTCTGTTCTGTATCTGAAAATAAAGCATCAGTGTCATAACACACCAGAACAGTTTGAGTGTCATCAGCATCCAATCAGGAAGTAAAAAGGTTTCATCTGTAAACTTCAGATGTATTAGTTTAGACTAGATTAGACCAGATTAGACTAGACTAGATTAGATTAGACCAGATTAGACTAGATTAGATTAGATTTAGGGATGGGAACCAGTTCTTTTTGAGAACCGGATCCCTGTAGCCCGATTCCTTGGAATCGTTTGCCTGCCTGCTTAACGATTCTGCTTACCAATTCCGCCTCCGTTGCGCATGCGCGATGACATCACACGTGCGCTGCATTGTTCTGGTCAGAACATAGCCAACATGGCATTGAGGCAGAAACGGTCTAAAAAGACGACACCAGGTCCACTGGAACACTGTCAAAGTTTCCATTTCTTCTAAAGGGTGGAATCTCTCTAATCTGCTCAAACATTTGTCCACAGCATGTGATTCATTTACAGGAATGTCACATATTTGATATGCAGTGGTGGCTGCTCGTCTTTCAGACAGGGGAAGCTCATTGTCGGCTTACACAAAAAAAAAATTGTCAAGTTATTTAAACATACATTTGGCCCTCCGTTCCTTTCAAAGAAAATGCTCAGTGACCTTATTGTACCAAGTAGGCGTCTTTTCCAGGGACTGGACCAATGTCCTCTGAATGTCCAGCAGAGCTGGGCTGCTTAGACGGCCTTGGCCCATTGTGTTGCAGGTGTTAGACTTCAGCCTTTTTAAACTACAGATGCTCCTTCCACTCCGACCTAGCCGACAGTTTAATTGATTTAACTATCTACAAAACGATATTCAACTCGAACAAGAAATTATTAAATTATGTAACTGAAACAAGAAAACGCTGAAATGATGTTAAATTGAAACAAGGAAGTACAATGAGTGTGTTTTATTTACAGTGCAAGAAATGAACGAGTAATTTCGTAGTGGTTTCTCTCTTGATTTCACAGCAGAATGCGCAGCGGTATTAAACTGAACTGTGTCAGTGAAGGAGGAGATCTCAAAATAGCTGTCAATCAAACGGGATTCAGCCTTTCGACTGATCCTCCGATCAGCACGTGGGATTCTGGCGTCCAGCCCGGCCGAGCTCCACCCACAGCTCCATTCACCCCCAGAGATGCCCGGAGGCGGGACAACATTGTGGCATTTATCCAATTACCGTCCAGTTTTGAGGCAATGGAAAAAAACAGTTCCACTCAGTCCCATTGAAGCCCAGAGACACCCGGCGTCTACGAGCAAATGCACTGAGCAGAGATGTATGAGAAAACAGTGACACGGGAATGTATGAGAAGTGAACAACATCGCATCCGTTGATTTGTGATAAAGCTGATTCTGAACAAACTCATCTTTGAGATGAACCTGTTCTAACACGTTTGTAGTCAATAAAATGTCAACACAACTGTACATATTTGAACATTTAATTTTCGTAATTTTAGGGGAAGCCGGGCTTCCCTTGCAGTCTATGAGAAATCGCCACTGTTGATATGCTACTTAGCGACGCTTGTGAATGTAGCAGCAGAATGAACACTGGACCCAGTTCCGGTTCCGGTGCGGGCAACAAACATCATACCCAAATACAAGTTTCCGAAGATAGGGGAAAGGAAACGAGGTGCACAACAACGAGAGACAAGCCGAGTCGAACTGGTTCAACGTACTGGACACATGCGGCAATAGAGGAATTAGTAAAACGTCTTTAGTTTCACTTTCACTGTACCCCCCCCCCCCCAGGCCCAGCGTTATCTGTTATTATCATTTGTACATACTGTATATGTTATATTTTCTGTGCAGATGTAAATATAAAAGACAGCTGATACAAACACACCCGCTTGTACTGTTTTATTCCCTCACCCAATGAGAATCGATAAGAGAATTGATAAGGAATGGATCGATAAGGAAAATCGATAATGGAATCGGAATCGTTAAATTCTTAACGATTCCCATCCCTAATTAGATTAGATCAGATTAGATTAGACCAGATTAGACTATATTAGATTAGACTACATTAGATTAGATTAGACTACATTAGATTAGATTAGACTAGATCAGGTTAGATTAGACTAGACCAGATTATATTAGACTAGACTAGATTAGCTCAGACTAGATTAGATTAGACTACATCAGATTATATTAAATTAGACTAGACCAGATTAGATTAGATTAGACTAGACCAGATTAGATTAGACTAGACTAGATTAGACTAGACCAGATTATATTAGACTAGATTAGATTAGACTAGACCATATTATATTAGACTAGACTAGATTAGCTCAGACTAGATTAGATTAGACTACATCAGATTATATTAAATTAGACTAGACCAGATTAGATTAGACTAGACTAGATTAGACTAGACCAGATTATATTAGACTAGACTAGATTAGATTAGAGTTGGAGCCCGACCGATAATCAGATGACCAATTAATTGGGCCAATTATACAGTATCACCAATTAATCAACGTCGGCCAATATGTAGCCAATATATGAACTTTTTTTTGCTGCATGGAGATTCTGTCGCTCGCTGCTCCTGTGTGTGTGTGTGTGTGTGTGTGTGTGTGTGTGTGTGTGTGTGTGTGTGTGTGTGCTGCCCAGAGAATGAGAGGAACTTTAAAGCGAGTTAGTTTCACTTGCACTCCTGCCTGGACAATGACGCTATCACCCACTCCCACACACAATCACATAATCATGGAGCTACACCACCCCCACCCCACCCTGCTCCGAAAATCACGGACCCCCCCCCCCCCCTCATCTTATTAAGTATTCACCCCCACACACACACCCATGTCTGTGCACTTCCTGTCTACCTCACAGTTTCATTCTGCAGGCAGGCCTGGGTGTCAATAGTGTAGCGGAGACCGGGGACAGTTGTAACACGGGTCAGTTGTAACTCTTGCAATTGCTCCAATCAGGATTAACTTAGGACTCACCTAATTCACTCTGCACATGCTCAGTTTAGTCCTTAGTCCACATAAGGAGTTGTAGTGCCGTGAGGCAGACACATCAAAATTTGTGAGTGAAAACATAATTGTGTGGTAAGTAATATTTTTTGCTCTAATTATTTTGTGATTGCATAGTTTGCATTTGAAAGTTGTGTAAATTATATTTGTGAGATAAACACAGATTTATGCAACTGTTTATCCACCTGTCCACAATTATCTAATATAAGATTATTAAATCCTGTGTAGATCAGTGTTCTTATTTCATATATCAGCCAATATATCGGTTATCGGCCAATATCGGATATCGGCCGATATATCGGATATCATCTTTTTTTAGCCCCCAATATCAGTATCGGCATCGGCTCCAACAATCCCATATTGGTCGGGCTCTAATAGAGTAGACCAGATTAGACTACATTAGGTTAGACTACACCAGATTAGACTAGATTAGATTACATTACATTAGATTATACTTCTGTCTCTGTCAGCCCTGTACCAAGATGGCGGCACTTTAGGCATGTCCCTTCCTTATTATATATCATATATTTTATAATTATATATTATATAATTATTATTGTTATTAATGCCTGACAGCCTGCCCTGCCATGAGTTAACTGCCAGATCAAGTAGCCAATCAGAGGAGAGCTGGATCTAATACGTGCAAATGTGGAGGTGGAACTAGTTATAGATGCAACTAATTAAGAAGGAATTCAAACAGGTTGTAAAAATGTGCTGGATTTGATCTATAAATGAATATGAAGATAGTTTAGCAGCAGCTGGAGGGTTCAAATTCAAACTGTCTGAACTATTAGGGTCCAAAAACACAAATAAATGAACCACAGACTAAGAAAAGTGGGTTTAGGACAAATATGAACTATTTAAAAACTATTTCCAACACAAATGTAGTCACAGCTTTGGACTGTTTTATCACATAAATCTGTGAAAAGTTAAAGTTTCAGACATAATCCCTTCAAATATCCACTTCCGCGGCAAAACTGGCCTGGTTCCACCCAAACCCTGGCCTCGTCCTCCACCTGGGTCCAAGAGCTCAGACCGATATTACTTATGGACATATACTGGACAGTGTCAAAGACAGCTTTTTACTAAATAATATCATCATTCTGGGTCTGTTTTGCAAACACAAATGTAAATATTGGAAGATGAAACCAACATTTTCCAGTTTCCATGACTTTCTGCTCTGTATGAAAACTCTCAATCACATGAAGAGTAAACCTGCACTGAAGCTTCTATCAATTATTGAAGAACATAGTTTGCACAAGCCCTAGCCCCCACCTCATTTTATGTGTTATTTATTTGTTTGTTTGTTTGTTTGTTTGTTTGTTTGTTTGTTTCAAAAAAATTGCAGTCTTCGTGGTTGTTGACATCTATATATGTACTCCTATTTGCACCCATGCCTTTGTATGTTCTTAAATACGGATGCCAAGTTGTTTGTATATTTGTATATTGTCAGTTAAAAAAAAAATAAATTACCATTTCACTGGGATAAAGAAGGTTATTTATTATCTGACTCACACTCCGGAGCAAAAGGTGGCGGTAATGAACCAAAAGCTGGATGCCGACCGCCGTAAAACACGAAGAAGAAGAAGAGGGGGGAAAAAAAAAAAAAAAAAAAAAAAAAAAAAAGTCCACACCGGAAGAGTCGATCAGGTCGGACAGCCTCAACTGGAACTTTCTACGGGATCTGATCGGGGGCGGGTCCAGGTCCGGGTCCAGTCTGTTTGGTGACTGTATCTGCCAGGCTCTGCTGAGGCTGCGGCGGCTGAGACCGGAGCTACCACCGGACCAACCCCGGGGACTAACACCGGCTAACGGTGTCGCGTCGGCGGCATGTTCGGCTGCCTGGTGGCCGGGCGGCTGGTGCAGACGACTCGGTGCAGGTGTCCTCGGATAAGTTCGTGTTCACGCTCCCGGACTATGAGAACGTGAACCACGTGGTGGTGTTCATGCTGGGCACGGTGCCGTTCCCCGCCGGGATGGGCGGGGCCGTGTACTTCTCGTTCCCGGACCCGGTGAGCGGCGGCCCGGTGTGGCAGCTGCTCGGCTTCATCACTAACGACAAACCCAGCGCCATCTTCCGGATCTCGGGGCTGAAGGCCGGGGAGGGCGGGGCGCACCCCTTCGGCTCCGTGGCCCCGGCGGCCTCGGCCTCCGTGGCGCAGGTCGGGGTGTCCGTGGAGGCCCTGGACCAGCTGGCCCAGCAGACCCCGGTGTCCGGCGCCGCCGTGTCCACGGTGGACTCCTTCCTCCACTTCACCCAGAAGATGCTTGACAGCCTCTTCAACTTCGCCGCGTCCTTCGCGGTGACGCAGGCGCAGATGAACCCGAACCCGACCGAGACCTTCATCCCGTCCAGCTGCGTCCTCCGCTGGTACGAGAACTTCCAGAGGCGCCTGGCCCAGAACCCGAACTTCTGGAAGACCTGAGGGACCAGACGACACCCCGAGACCAAAGAGGAGGCCGAACCGGTGCGCAGAGTCCGAGACCGAGACCCGTGAACCGGACCAAGGACTGTGTAGAACCTGAACCAGGTGGATCCACTGAGATAGAGCTTTTGTTTTGTTTTTCTGTATTAAACAAGAAAAGGCACGAGATCATGTGTGAGGTTCTTCATTTAAGAGCAACGCCTGCACCTGAACGCACCACAGGTATCTAACACACCAACTGTGTACCTGAATGCACCACCAGTACCTGAACACACCAACTGTGCACATGAATGCACCACAGGTATCTAACACACAACTGTATACCTGAATGCACAACAGGTATCTAACACACCAACTGTGTACCTGAATGCACCACCAGTACCTGAACACACCAACTGTGTACATGAATGCACCACAGGTATCTAAACACACCAACTGTGTACCTGAATGCACCACCAGTACCTGAACACACCAACTGTGTACATGAATGCACCACAGGTATCTAACACACCAACTGTGTACCTGAATGCACCACCAGTACCTGAACACACCAACTGTGTACATGAATGCACCACAGGTATCTAACACACCAACTGTGTACCTGAATGCACCACCAGTACCTGAACACACCAACTGTGTACATGAATGCACCACAGGTATCTAACACACCAACTGTGTACCTGAATGCACCACCAGTACCTGAACACACCAACTGTGTACATGAATGCACCACAGGTATCTAAACACACCAGTACCTGAACACACTGCCTGCACCTAAATACATCACTGGTACCTGCTCACAGCTTGTACACCTGAACACACCACCTGCACTGAAAGGCAACATCTGTACATTAACACATCATTGGCATTTGAACGTAACACCGGTCCTTGAATACACCACCAGTACCTGAACAGGAAGAATGCACCTGAATGCAATGGTACCTGAATGCCCCACTGGTATGTGAGCTCATGGACTTGAACACATCATGATGCAGAGGGAAGTGTCTATGAGATGAACGGATGACCAGTGAACGCATCGGCTTCATCTAAACTGTTGTGATGTTTCTGTGGAGTCCAGTCGTTCAGACCTCAGGTCCAACTGGAGGCCGTGCAGTCCTGGACCTGATCCCAGTTCCTCAAAACCTTCGATAAAGCTTCCGCCTCTATATTGTGTCTTTAATCGTCCATTGGTCAAACGTCAGGTTTAAATTTAAAGTATTGCTTCATTAGTTTTTGTTCTAAATAAATCTTGAACTCTAACATCTGTCAGTTTAACAAAACTGAAGTGAATTCATCACATTTAATCTGCTTAATTTCTCTGATGTCCAGATAATAGACATTAAAATACTGTGACTTAAGTTTCCTGTTTACAGAGTAAATGAAATAAAACCTGTAAAAATGGATTAGTCTGCCTCCAGTCACACATTTGAATAAATCTATTGATTTTTTTTTTTTTTTCCCGAATTTAAAATAAAAACTTTTTTTTTTTTTTTTTTTTAATTCTTATTTATTTATTTATTTATTTATTTATTTATTTATTTTATTTCTAATACATTCTTCCAAAGTGTTGGAGGAACAGGCTTTCTGAACCACTGAGTCCAAGTGTTGAAATGGTTCAGTGTTTTGAAGTATCTGATATAATGAACTGTGGTGACATCTGCCGGATGGAAGTATGAACTGCAGTCACATTAAACTGATGAGTTTAAAAAGGATCTACAGTCTTTTTTTTCCAGTTGAGATATATTCTTTTATTCAGTGTACTCACTTCTTATAATATGTGATCTGTCACTGTAATGCAGCTCTAATGAGGTGTATTATTTTTTATTATTTGAACAATTGAACAGTATATATACATAATAGTATACATCAAAAAAAGATAGAAAATTTCACAATTTACAATATATTTTACATTTCAAACACATGTAAGCAGTGGTGTGCACTTGCCCCTTGGACCAAGCAAGTGCCCTTTTGAAAGTTCTTTTTTTTAAAGAGTGTTTGTGGCCCATTCTACGGAAGCGTATTGCATTCACAAAAAAAAAATAATTTCGGCTCTGTTTTTCTGAATTAATGAGATAATTATCTCATAATTACGAGAAAAAATAAGTTAAAAAAAAAAAAAAATCGGCGCTGTTTTTCTGAGTTTATGAGATACTGTTTCCTGAAAAAAAAAAAAAAAAAGCTCTGTTTTTATGAGTTTACGAGATACTGTTTTCCGAAAAAAAAAAAAAAAAAGCTCTGTTTTTATGAGTTTACGAGATACTGTTTCCGAAAAAAAAAAAAAAAAAAAAAAAAAAAAAAAAAGCTCTGTTTTTATGAGTTTACGAGATACTGTTTTCTGAAAAAAAATAAAATGTGTCTGTGTTTCTGTCAGTGGGACAGTGGTCCCTGGTCCAGGCAGGAGCTCCTTCTATCTGTGCTGCTGAAAGCCTCTCGGGGGAGCGTGAAGTTGTTTCCGTTCTCGTAACCGGTTCCGATTACGGATCATGGAACTAGTTTCGTTCACAGAAATCAGAACCAAGCCCCGCTTCGTGCACGGATCAAGCCCTTCAACCACACCGGCGCTCAGAGCCTGTAACCCGGCTTCCTGACAGGGCACGACCGCGGTGATGGGAGCTGGCATTAATGAAGTCAAATAAAATGACATTCACCAGCATTAAAGAAAATATACACAGCAGAAGAGTGCAAATGTGGATTCTTTTATTTGTCAGACCTGATGGAAAGCATTAGTCAGAACTAGATCCACGGAGGAGCGGCTTGGTGTACCGGTTCGTCCCCCCTCCAATAACTTTCCATCAGGTCCAGGTGGACAGCTATCCGCTCCCCGGTGTGTAAGCCGGACTGGAGCGGGTGGACGGAGCAGCTCAACTCGACAGAACCCCGGCGCTCGGAGCCTGTAGCCGGCTTCCTGACAGGACAGGACGCGGTGATGGGAGTTGGCATTAATGACTACCACTACTACTAGGACTCCTGCCATGGGGCGGGTGTCCTGTCCCGGTGCATTGGGCCGACCAGGTGAACCAGTGTTTTCCATGGCTGGTGGTCCTGTGCCAGCTGCTCTGCGTCCTCCATGGTAACTCCATGTTGTTGGAGGTCGCCTGCAATGACGTCCGAGCCATCGGGTGCGGGACTTGCCTTGTGGTCGTTTCCAGTCTGCGGCCTTGGGTCAAACTGAAGGATGGCTCTTGTTGGATGGTCAGGAGGGAGGCGGAGGACATGACCGAACCAGCGGGGGCGACGTTGCGCGGCCAGGCTGGATGCTTTGGGCTGGCGTGTGCGGGCTCCAAGCACCTGATTGGAAACCCGCCGGGTCCACCTGATGTTTTCGATGGTTCTGAGAGCCCTGCTATCAAAGCCATCTATTCTGGCAGCCAGAGTCTGGTTAAGGGCCATGTTTCCGAGCCATAGAGCAGGATGGAGAGGACGGCAGAGTTGTAGATCCGGAGCTTCGTCCTGCGTGAGATGGTCTGGTTCCGCCACAGTGGTTTCCAGAGAGACTGCAGAGCTGATGCTGCCAGGGCCCTTCTGCGGGTAATCTCTGGTTTTAGGTCCCTGTTGTCTGTCATCACCCCAGATACACAAAGCTCTTGACAGGTTCTACAATGTCATTACCAAGCTGCAAGGGAGGTGGATCTGGCCCATCACCGACATGCGTGAGGTTGGTTTTTGTCCAGTTCACTTGGAGGCCAAGCTTCTGTGCCTCTTCACTGTAACTGCCCAGAGCATCTGTCAGCTGACTGTAAGATGTGCTGAGCAGGATGGTGTCAGCAGCGTACTCCAGGTCCTGGCATTAATGAAGTCAAATAAAATGACATTCACCAGCATTAAAGAAAATATTCACAGCAGAAGAGTGCAAATGTGTATTCATTTATTTGTCGGACCTAATGGAACGCATTAGTCAGAACTAGATCCGTGGAGGAGCTCTTGGTGCCCCGGTTCACCCCCCACCCCCATAGCTTTCCACCTGGACCTGATGGAAAGCTGTCCGGGGGTGGGGGGTGAACCGGGACACCAAGACGCATATTTTATTTAATCATGGTGAATGTCATTTTATTTGACTTCATTAATGCCAGCTCCCATCACCGCGGTCGTGCCCTGTCAGGAAGCCGGGCTACAGGCTCTGAGCGCCGGTGTGGTTGAAGGGCTTGATCCGTGCACGAAGCGGGGCTTGGTTCTGATTTCTGTGAACGAAACTAGTTCCATGATCCGTAATCGGAACCGGTTACGAGAAACGGAAACAACTTCACGCTCCCCCGAGAGGCTTTCAGCAGCACAGATAGAAGGAGCTCCTGCCTGGACCAGGGACCACTGTCCCACTGACAGAAACACAGACACATTTTATTTTTTTTCAGAAAACAGTATCTCATAAACTCAGAAAAACAGCGCCGATTTTTTTTTTAAACTTATTTTTTCTCGTAATTATGAGATAATTATCTCATTAATTCAGAAAAACAGAGCCGAAATTATTTTTTTTTTTTGTGAATGCAATACGCTTCCGTACATTCCAACATAATCATCGATAAATACTGGACGATTAAAAGCGTGTAATAATGCCCCCCCACCACACACACACACACACACACACACACACACACACACACACACACACACACACACACACACACACAGCACAGTGCATCTCCACACATGTGATGCGTTGCCCACACACTCCGCCTCCCCTGCCCCAACAGTCAGGTAACACACACGAATGAATCCAGTCCAGTGTTTGTTTGCTCCTTAAACCTCAGTTGCCAAACAATAACTTGCATTTAAACTCTCTGTTGTGAACTAGCCTGTCTCATACAGCACCACACAGCTGATCATACATTAGCCCACTGCACACGGTAAGCTAGCTTTACAAGCTAGAGGCTAGCCTAAACCAATATGACCTGATGTGATGAGCGCCACTAATGTCAGTAGTTTGTCATCGCAGCATGAGAATCTATCAGTATATTTGAGCTGAATATTTAGTATTGTGTAGGTTTACATTAGGCTACATAATTAACAGTTGCAGTAATTTTATTTAAATGACAAACAGGTAATTCCTAATTGTCTGTAAAAAAAAAAAAAGAAAAAAAAGGAAAAGAAGAAAAGTTGTAATGTAACCAAGGAGTCTTATTCATATTGTTGGTCTCTTTTTATTTACTATGTGCAGCATAATGCCTAGAAAGGAGAGGATTAGGAGAGAAAAGAAAGAGAGCTCCAGCCATCAGCCCAGGGGAGCCGCTCTGTGCTCTAATGGATCAAATTATCCACCGGCAGCAAGGAGGGAGAGGAAGAAGAAGATGAAGATAAAGGTCAGAGTTTAGACCACCGTCATGTAACTGTTTAGGGCCTTTTAACTCAGATTTTAAAATTGAATTGTTCCAGCTTAAAGCTGTCCACATTTTATTTTTAAAACAAAAAGTGGTTTTGCAATATTAAATCAGGCATGAAGCTATACAGTAGAACACAGTCAGCTAATGAGGATTTTCATTCATCACAAGCACAGATATTGGGTACAGTTACATGACGTTTTTTTAAATCTGATTTATTTTTCAGAAGAAATTAATTCGGAACTAAAGTATTCTCTTTTCTGTTTACATGGAAATGTTAAACCCGAATAAGGTTTACATGAGAAATGTTTATTCATTCTCGCAGCCCTTCTGTTAGCTTAGCTTAGCATAGTCACTGCATTTCCATGGTCACACATAGCCAGTTTTTTAAAGGTGATTTGTCGTCTTTTGTAAGCGATTTTCTGAAATCCGATTCTAATTATTTCTTTAGATCCGCGACTTACTGCACTCATGCAATCTTGGAACTGTTGTGTTGACAGAAGTTGGAAAATCTTTTGTTGGAAGGGATGCATGTGCTAAATTAGCTTTGCTTTAGCGTTTTAGCTTTGCATTAGCTTTTATTTCCCAAGATTTTCTTACTGCAGTAAGTCACATGGCCATGATTTGAGCCTCAATTTGTGATCATATTGACCCCAGCAGACTAAAGTAATGATTGAATTTCACAAAATCACTCACAAAATACTACGGATCACCCTGAAAGCCTGGCTACGTCTGACCGTAGGAATGAAGCCATTATGCTAAACTAGGCTAAGCTAAGTTAACGGAAGGGCTGCGAGAACAAGGCAATCAGTGCACTGCAGTGCAAACTGATTCGCCAACTTAATGAACTCATTAGTGCATGACAAATGAATTAATAAAAGCAAGTGGTGAACTCTTCCTTCAGGGTTTTCCAGGCTGGTAGATCCCATCAGAATAGCACACTGGAACGCTTTGGGAAGACTAGACTGCAATGCACATTCTTCCACTAACGCAGAATGTGTGCGTCATCGTGACAAGACAACGAGCATGCGCAGAATGGAAGGAATAAAGTCCAAATGGAATAAAGGGTTTACATGTCCGAGGAATAATTTAGTTCAGAATTAAAAGGGAATTCAACCAGTGACTTTATTCGGATTTAAATTTATTCCAAATTTTTCTTTTTCAACTGGAATAAGGTGTTTACATGGGCATCTGAAATAGGATCTAACCTTTAATCAGATTAAACCAGGAATAAAGTTGTCATGTAAACGCACGGACTGACTCATAATACTCGTCAAAAGTGCATTATCTGTACCAGATACTTGTTTCAGCTGAGTGTCTGGCTCATCCCTATTCATACGCTAATTATATTATTTTGTACCAACCATAAGTTATTTCTATGTTACAAGACTTGCAGTAATCTTGTATTTACCTAATAGGCTATTATTAAAATTAAAAAAAAAAAAAAAAGGCTATTATTAAAAACTACTATTGTTCAATTCTAGGCAGCTACAACAGGGAAGCAGCTCATCCAGACATCCACAATAAATCACAGTAAGATCATCAGAATCTTTCAAGACATGGCACAGAGGAGGATTCTGCTTTAGAGAGTGGTAAAGCTGCACCTCTTCACTCCTCAATTCAAAATGAGATGTTGTACACTTCTTTTGTCCTGATGGGGGAAAAAACACAATTTTCTTATTTTTGCAGCCAATACACTGATCTATCGTTTGTAGCTGCCTAACAACTAAAAACCTTCAATGTGTGTTTATTCCAGAGAAATAAAACAGTGATTGACTGATCACAAAGTGCCCTTATTTTTTCACTGAGCACCTGCCCCCCAAAATGTCTGTGCACGCCACTGCATGTAAGTAAAAATTTAAAAAAAAATCAAATGTTTGAGGTATAAATAGAATATATATATCTATGTAGGATCTACTAGTCTAGATGTGTGGAAAAGCTCAATATTACATCATTAATTAATTCTATTTTTAGCAAAATACCACATTCATAAATCCAAGTTCTCCAATCGCAAACCGTCCTTTTTAATCTTTAAACTGAGTTTAAACAATATATTTCAAGTATTCACTATTCTGAAAATACAACAGCTATCAGAACCACTGATCTATGTAACACTTATGATCTTTGCATAAACTGATGGATTATTTCTGCCTGTATATTTTGTCCTCTGTCTAATGTTCTGTTTACGGAAGGTCTGCATTCACAAAAAAAAAAAAAAAAATTCAGCTCTGTTTTTCCCAAATTAATGAGATAATTATCTTGTTAATTAGAAAAACAGAGCTGAATTTATTTTTTGTGTCAATGCAATACGCTTCTGCACTGTTTGTTCATGTTGTTATATTAATATTGTATTGTACTTTTTATGTTTCATGTATTCTGTTATACACAAACTAAATATGTTTAAAAAAAAACCCTGAAAAACAACAAACAAAAAACTAAAAAAACAAAAAAACATGGAAATGCTTTTTTTTTTTCCTTTTATTGAAAATAATTATATAATTAATTGTGTGATTGTTGCGTTGTATAATAGAGTATGTTTTAGATCAGGGGTGTCCAATCCTGGTCGTCAAGAGCAACTATCCTGCATGTTTTAGAGCAGGGGTCGGCAACCCTGGTCCTACAGAGCCACTATCCTGCATGTTTTAGATGTTTCCTTCTTCAAACACACCTGATGGTCATTACCGGGCTTCTGCAGAGCGTGATGATAGGCTTATCGTTTGAATCAGGTGTGTTGGAAGAGGGATACATCTAAAACATGCAGGATAGTGGCTCTGTAGGACCAGGGTTGCTGACCCCTGTTTAGATGTATCCTCTTCCAACACACCTGATTCAAATGAAAAGCCTATCATCAAACTCTGCAGAAGCCTGATAATGACCATCAGGTGTGCTGGAAGAGGGAAACATCTAAGACATACATGATAGTAGCTCTCAAGGACCATTGGATTGGACACCCCTGTTTTAGATCGATGCTGTGGTGGATCCTTTGCCACCACCATCTTGTGTTAGTAGTTTTTGTTTCATAAGTTTTTGTTCAGTTACAGTTAATGATGACATGACACGGTTTAGTGAAGTATTTTATTTCAACATTCTAATGTGGGTGCACACATATTAGTTATGTTTGAATTATTACTCACATTGTTCTTCAGTTGCTGACAAAAGGACCAGACAAAGGGGCATGGCTAGTATTTAAGCGGGGGAAGGAACAATTATCACCAGACTGAGGGGGAAAACACTGTTCTTTGTGTTAATTTAGTTGTTTAAATTCTTGGTTTAAATCACATTGGTTTCACACAGTTAGTATTTTGTGTCTAGTTATGATTTGTTTTATGTTATTTTGATTAAGTTAATGGTTTAGTTGAATTTCATAGTGTAATGCCTCCCCCTTGTGTGTGGTTTGGGTTAGTCCCTTTCTATTTCAGCCCACCTTGGTTCTTTGTCTGGTTAAGTCAGTTTTGTTCTGTTACAGTTTGGTTTAGTTGACCTCAGTTGAGCCCATCTTTGTTCATTTTGTTAATTGCCATTTTTTGGAGCTTGTGTTAACATTTTCTAACTTTATTAAATTATCACTTTTCCTAATTTTACCACCTGTAAATGGCCTCGCCAGTTGCTGAACCAGCTATCCAAACAGCTAAACACGAATCCAGAAACTTCACAGACTCCAGGGGATGATCAATGGAGTTTACTGAATAATTCTTATTTTGTGAAACTGTAACAATATAGAAAAATGGAAATATCCATATCAGTATTCATGTCAAATAATGATCACAGAATACAACCACATACTGTATATACAACAATGAGTCGAGACCACTAGCATTGGAGTTAGCATCGTGGTTAGCAGTGACGTGCAGTGGGGTTCATGGCTGGGGAGGCACTGACTCTTTCAGAGCCAGATCTACAAATATATGGTGGCCTGAGAAACTGGAATAGAGAGAGTGAGCCAAAGGAATGGCCTGGGTATATGGGCTCTGCATCAAGTCAGCATAGGTAGACTGGCAGGAACTCAACAGGAAACCTTCAAAAAGAGCCATTTCAAACTAAAAATAAAAAAAACTTTATGGTCTTACCTTTATTTGTACATGAAATCCATGCGCCGATCCTGGTGAATTAAAGTGTATAAAAAAGAACGAAGAAGAGTATAAACACATGAATCTGTGGACTCACAGGCGCCATCTATCATGAGGCAGGGGTACTGTTTGCCTCCCCTAGTGACTTTTTCACTGCGGTTTTATGATTAATCAGCGAGCCTAAACACATTACAGAAATACATTCCATACGTTATGCAGATTATGGAAGGATAGAGCATGTAATCAGAGTGTTTGAAAGCATTTTAACTGCGATATACAGAGGGACAGCGACACAATATTTTCATCGGGTACCAGCAGAGCTCATGAGGGGAGGAGATAGTTCTCCTGGAGGCACAGCACAGTGCTGCCTCACGGCGCATCTCCTCCTTGTATTTGAACGGAGCATACAGAAATTCTGCTATTCTAATTGACAAAAAATAATAATAATAATAACAATATTGGATTCGAACGGAAAATGAGTTTACAGGACATACCAGCTGACAACTATCAACATTTATTATATTTTATAGTCAAGTTTTTTTTCTTTTCAAGACTGATAAGGGAGGCTCTGCCTCCCCTGCCTCCTCTGACTGCATGTCACTGGTGGTTAGCATAACAATTAGCATAGCAATTTATACATTTTATAGTGCAATGAGAACGTTCCAACTCTCAAATGTGCAACCAAACAACATTGTATAAAATGTGCAATCATTTTTACCATATAATACTGACAGATGATGCTTTAACAAACACCAAAATAAAAGAAACTCAGGAAAGCAGAGCCACTATTTATTGTGGTGAGAACGTTTTTAACGACTTCCTGTCTGATTCTTCTTCTACTGTTCTAAACAAAGTGAACTGACAATGGCCATTAGATGGCGTATTTTGATAAGCTATGAACAACATTATCTACAGTGAACATAACACCACCTTTGTCCTGGTCCTTATGTTTGGTCCTCTACAATTGGTGGCAGCGGTGGGATCATCCAGTGAAGGACATGGGTGTATTTGTGTTACTTTGGACCATTTTTTTTCTCTCTACCTACCTCTGAATTTAAGAAGAATGCCAGGAAGAGGAAGAGCAAGAGGAACAGAGCAGACAAGATCAGGAGCTGATTGTAAACCAGGTGATCAAGGGAGAGATGAGCAAGGAACCAGTGATGAGGTGTGTGCAGTGGCGCAGAAAAGGTGCCCTGGGGCCCCAAGCAAAAATAAACAAACAAACAAATAAATAATAATATATATATAATATATATGTGTGTAATATATATATATATATATATATATATATATATATATATATATATATATATATATATATATATACAGGGTGTCCCATAAGTCTCCATACATAGGAAAAATAAACGTTTCTTGACAAACCATTTTTATTTATAGAATATGCTCTATATGACTGCCATTTTGTCGGGAACACATTTCAATGCGTATCCTCCACTGCTGAAGAACTATAAAAAAGAAATATAAGAAATACATGTTAGAACCATATGTATTATGTCTCCTATGTATGGAGACTTATGGGACACCTGTTTATGTCAGTGACATGCAGTCAGAGGAGGCAGGGAGGCAGAGCCTCCCTTATCAGTCTTGAAAAGAAAAAAACTTGACTAAAAATATAAATGTTGATAGTTGTCAGCTGGTATGTCCTGTAAACTCATTTTCCATTCGAATCCAATATTGTTATTATTATTATTTTTTTTTGTCAATCAGAATAGCAGAATTTCCGTATGCTCCGTTCAAATACAAGGGAGATGCGCTGTGAGGCAGCACGTGCTGTGCCTCCAGGAGAACTGTTCCTCCCCTCATGAACTCTGTTGGTACCCGATGAAAATATTGTGTCGCTGTCTCTGTATATCGCAGTTAAAATGCTTTCAAACACTCTGATTATATGCTCTATCCTTCCATAATCTGCATAACGTATGGAATGTATTTCTGTAATGTGTTTAGGCTCGCTGATAATCATAAAACCGCAGTGAAAAAGTCACTAGGGGAGGCAAACAGTACCCCTGCCTCATGATAGATGGCGCCTGTGAGTCCACAGATTCATGCGCTTATATATTCTTCGTTCTTTTTTATACACTTTAATTCACCAGGATCGGCGCATGGATTTCATGTACAAATAAAGGTAAGACCATAAAGTTTTTTTTAATTTTTAGTTTGAAATGGCTCTTTTTGAAGGTTTCCTGTTGAGTTCCTGCCAGTCTACCTATGCTGACTTGATGCAGAGCCCATATACCCAGGCCATTCCTTTGGCTCACTCTCTCTATTCCAGTTTCTCAGGCCACCAATATTTGTAGATCTGGCTCTGAAAGAGTCAGTGCCTCCCAGCCATGAACCCCACTGCACGTCACTGGTATATGTACACACACAGGTGGGGGAGGGGCAATTTGGACTCAGGGGGCCCCTTCAGAGAATTTGAGACAGCTAGCTGTTACTGCAACTTCTCACTGCTGCTGTGGTGAACTTATTCTTTAGACTGTTTGTGTCAAGTCTGTTGGTCCTTTGGGGGCCCCTGCTGGCTTAGGGGCCCCAAGCAGCTGCCTGCCTTGCCTAATGGCAAGCAGCACCACTGGGTGTGTGGAGCTGTTGGTGGACTGCTTAATATGGAGGACGGGGAGGAAGAGGACCAGAATGAGCCTACATTAGCAGACCTAGCTAACCTTCTCCAGATCCATAAAGGGCAGGGGTCTCAAACTCAACTTACCTGGGGGCCACTGGAGGTAGAGTCTGGGTCAGGCTGGGCCGCATTAAGTATTCCACAAAAAAGGGTTTCCATACTTTACTCGGAGCCAGTAACATGCACTTTTTGATGAACTCTCCTTCTTTGAATGGCTTTCCAGCCCTACCAATCGTCTCACTCACCTTGTAGCTAACTTCGACTGCTGCTTCATTCTCCTTGTTTGCTTTCTTCAATAAATCTTGTTGCCTCAATAGACATTTTTTTAAGATTGGCGACCCGGTTCTTTCTCTCATCTCCCTGGTATTTTTATAATCCTCAGCATGTCTAGTTGAGTAATGATGTCAGACGTTGTATTCCTTATACACCGCAACTTTCTCTGCATATGAGACACATAGGGGTGTCCCTGAGCTTGACAAAAAATATTCAGGCTCCCACTTTTCCTGAAATTTCCTGAGCTCATTGCCAACCTTTCTCTTGATGGCACATTTTGAGAGAGACTTGACTAGAACTGGGTAATAGCTAGGGATAGGAATTGAGAACCGGTTCTTTTGAGAACCGATCCCGGTAGCTCGATTCCTTGGAATCGTTTGCCAGCCTGCTTAATGATTCTGTTTATCGATTCCATCTTCGTTGCACATGTGCGATGACGTCATGCATACGCTGCATTGTTTTGGTCAGAACATAGCCAACATGGCGTTGAGGCAGAAACAAACAGTCTAAAAAAATAACACCCAGTCCACGGGGACACTGTCAAAGCTTCCATTTCTTCTAAAGGGTGGAATCCCTCCAATCTGTTCAAACATTTGTCCCAGCATGTGATTCATTTACAGGAATGTCACGTACTTGATACACTACTTAGCGACCCTTGTGAATGTAGCGGCAGAGTGAATGTCGGGCCCAGTTCCGATTCCGGTGCAGGCAACAAACGTCATACCCAAATACAAGTTTCCGAAGATAGGAGAAATGAGGTTCACAACAACGAGAGGGCTGAGCCGAACCGGTTCCACGTAGTGGAAATGCGGCAATAGAGGAATTAGTAAAGTGTCTTAAGTTTCACTTTCACTGCACGTACCTGAGCCCCCCCCCCAAACCGGGCCCAGCGTCATCTGTTATTATATTATTTGTACATACTGTATATGTTATATTTTCTGTGCAGAGATGGAAATATAAAAGACACTTAATGCAAACACGCCGGTTTGTACTCTTTAATTCCCCCACCCAATGAGAATCGATAAGAGAATCGATAAGGAATCGGATCGATAAGCAAAACTGATAATGGAATCGGGATCGTTATCGATTCCCATCCCTAGTGATAGCAGATATTTTCTGTCCACTTGGTGTCACTTCGGAATATGTTTCAACTAAGTGACTAATGTTTATACTTCTCAAGGTACTTCGTGGTTGACTAGCTTGACAACCGTTGACAACAAATGTTGCTGGAAGCTGTTATGAGATTATCTATGGTAGCCCATAAGTGATAAAAAATAAATAAAACTAGAAGCACTCGGAGAGCGTAGACCTCCGCCAAGGCTGATCAGTGGGCCCCCCCCGTGGGCCCCCCCGCCCCCGAATACCACCAAATTTAATCATTTCTTCCTTATCCCATTTCAACAAACCCTGAAATTTCATCCAAATCTGTCCATAACTTTTTGAGTTATGTTGCACACTAACGATCAGCGAGCTGGCACGGCCCTCAAAGGAGACATCTGTGGAGATAAATGGACATGCAGTAAGAGCCCAAATTGACACAGGAAGTCCACAGACATTGGTTCAGCGCAGGTATGTTTCACCTCAGTCTGTTTGCACCAGTGAGACCATTCCCATCTGCTGTGTCTATGGTGATGAGAAGATATATCCTACAGCTGATATCTATGGAACAGTGAAAGGACAGACTTACCTGCTAAATGTTGGTGTAGTGGACAACTTACCATTTCCTGTCATGTTGGGTGATGACATACCTGTGCTAATTGATCTGTTGTAACCAGCTCACCTGTGTAATGTTGCTCTGACTTGGGCTCAGGCAAAGCAGTCACATTGCTTTTCTATATACTGAGCTTCCCACAGAGCAGACCAAGGAGCACAAATCCAGGAGGCAGCGGAAGAGAGAGAAGTTTCAAGGGACTGTGGTAACCCCCCCTGAGTCACCAAAGCTTGAGGTACTGCAAGATTTCAAAATACCTGGTACTATTGTAGAGCTGCAGTACCGGGATGAAAGTATAATGCCGTGTTTCCACTACATGGTATCAGCTCGACTCAACTCGACTCGGCCTTTTTGCATTTCCATTACGAAAACGGACCTGGAATCTGGTACCTGGTACTAGTTTTTTGGTATCACCTCTGCCAAGGTTCCAGGACTGGGGACCAGAGACTAAAAGGTGACGTGTAAACACTGCAGGCCACTGATTGGTCAGATAGTTTTCTCTGTGACCCACCCTTTTACAAAAAACAGATGCAGAAGTTGACAGTAACTATAGTGGTAGGTTCATCCACATGATGACAGCCAGTTAAACTACACCATGGTTTGTCCAGGAGATTCAGACGTAAAAATTCAGCATGAGTTTGACGAGACAACACGCAATGAGTGACTTTATCAGGGACTCTGAGCAGACGACACGGAAGTAACGCGCAGCATCGCTATGATGACTAGGTACTGTAAAGTTGGTAGTATCCTGTAATGGAAACGGTCTGGAATAGGACCTGGTACCCGAGCCAAGTCAAGCTGGTTCCACAT
Source organism: Sphaeramia orbicularis (assembly GCF_902148855.1). Taxonomy (NCBI): domain Eukaryota; kingdom Metazoa; phylum Chordata; class Actinopteri; order Kurtiformes; family Apogonidae; genus Sphaeramia; species Sphaeramia orbicularis. Next base: position 7,430,757 of record NC_043978.1, on the reverse strand, counting down.
ACTGGAGACACGGCATAACAAAGTACTTGGAGGATGCTAAGGTGAAGAAAAATGATTTCTGCATTGAAAATGACATTCTTTACAGACAACAAGGGTCATCTAAACAGCTGGTTGTTCCCAGACCAGTTAGAAAAATGGTTTTGAACTTGGGCCATTCTATTCCCTGGGCTGGCCACCTAGGGAAACATAAGACCTTCGCCCGCATCAGAAACTGTTTCTACTGTCTTGGCCTTCGTAAAGATGTTCTGCAGTTTTGCATGAGCTGTACAGAGTGCCAAATAACATGAGCCAGACTTCCCACCAAAGCTCCCCTCCAGCCTCTTCCTGTTGTAAGTACACCATTTCAGTGCCTTGGTATGGACATTGTTGGAAAAGAGTAAATCAGGTAACCGCTTCATGCTGGTAATAACAGACTATGCACCAAATATCCAGAAGTTTTTCCTAAAATCTGTGAAAGCAAAGACGGTTGCCTTGTGCTTAGTGCAGCTGTTTGCAAGGGTGGGGTTTCCTCAGGAGATACTTACTGATCAGGGCACCAATTTCATGTCCAAGCTGCTTAAAGATGTATATCAGCTGCTGGGTATCCGGGAGTTAGAACAACACCATATCACTCACAAACAGATGGACTCACTGAGAGGTTTAACCAGACATTAAAACAGATGCTTCACAAATTTGTGAATGAAACTGGTTCAGACTGGGACCCATACATCCTGTTTGCATATACAGAGAGGTCCCACAAGCCTCCACAGGGTTTTCTCCTTTTGAGAAGTGAGGGGACTTTTGACCGTACTGAAGGAACTGTGGGAGGGGGGACAAAATGATCAAGAGTCTTTAAATGTAGTGTCCTATGTGCTCAAGATGAGAGAGAAGCTGGAGAGGATGACTGCCCTGGCCCATGAGCACATGAGGACTTCCCAACACAAACAAAAGTCGTGGTATTACTCAGCAGCCTGGGAGAGGGCTTTGAACCTGGTCAGAAAGTCCTGGTCATGCTCCCTTCAGAGGAAAGCAAGCTCTGGGCCAGGTGGCAGGGTTTGTGAAAGTCTGCGTCTTATTGTGAAAGTCTGCATCTTATTGTGAAAGTCTGTGTGTATTGTGAAGTCTGTGTATTATTGTGAAAGTCTGTGTGTTATCGTGAAAGTCGGTGTTATGTGAAAGTCTGGGTCTTATTGTGAAAGTCTAGGTCTTATTGTGAAAGTCTGGGTCTTATTGTGAAAGTCTGGGTCTTATTGTGAAAGTCTAGGTCTTATTGTGAAAGTCTGGGTCTTATTGTGAAAGTCTGGGTCTTATTGTGAAGTCTGCACCCACGGTCCATATGTAAACAGGGGGGGTTGGACCCACCACAGGATGTGGTTTATGAGATGAACAGGAAACAGGAAGTGGACTCCAACTGACCAATGGGAGAAGAGCAAGACATGGTGGTTCTGGTTCAGGTCTGGACTGAGGTAGACCCAGCCCAGGTTTTGGTCTAAGACAGTTCATGGTGTTTTCTGGTCTCCTCCTCTTCTTCTTGCACTTCCTGTGGACACCGTTGTACTTCCTGTGGACACCGTTGTACTTCCTGTGGACACCGTTGTACTTCCTGTGGACGCCATAGCACTTCCTGTCCTTGACTCTGACTTGCTGTCCCTCAGATCGGCTGACTCAGCGCCTGGACTCGGCCATGCCCACAGGAAATCACATGCATTAGCAGACTGCACGCGCTCCATCAGGACCATGTGACAGTTGATTGTGCTGATGCGTCTGAAGGAGAAATGACCCTGCAACAAAAACTGGACCAATCCAGTTTGACGCTGCATTCACTGTCCCGCGTCAGAGTTGGAAATGTGAGCTTCAGCCGTTGGAAACTGAGTCACCCTGGTGTTTATTATTTATTATTATCATTCAGTATTATGTTTTTATTTTATTGATTGAAGTGAATGGTTTGTTTATTATTTTACATCTGTCACATGGTTTCATGGTTCAGAATGAAAGTGCATTTAAATATTTATGTTTTATTTTTAAAACTGTTATACAAATAAAACTAATTTGAACTCCTTCACCATTTTGTTGTATATTTTCTTGTTGTATTTTATGTTTTACATTATTTTGTCTTTTCTCGTGTCTTTTTCTTAGTTTTTCACTTGTTCCATATTTTATATCATTTCATTGTTTTGCAGTTTGAACATAATTGTTCTTGTGTGAATCTTCTTGTTTTGTTGCATCTTTTATATAATTTAATTTGCATCACTTTCATTATTTATTGCATTTTTCCAGGACTTTTGCTCTTTTGTTTCATCTTTTATGTCATTTTGTTCCATCTTTCATACATTTCACTCTGTGTTATTTCGTTTTGTCTTTGATGTTGTCTTCTTCTTGGTTTTCATCTTAATTGTTGCTTTCTTTTTTTAAACCAAATTTTCATCGTGTTGTTTCTTTTCTGTTTTTCCATTGAATGTTTGACAGAATTTTTTTGTTCTTTTTGTTTGAAGTTCTTTTTGTCTTGTACAGAACTTTCATTATTTTATTGCATTTTAATTGACTTTTGCACATTTGTTTAATCTTTTATGTCATTTTGTTGCATATTAACAATAATTTTAATCATTTAGTTGCATTTCTTTGCCTGTTTTATCGTTCTGTTTCTTTTCTCTATGTGCTGTATGTTTTGTCCTTTTTGTATTTTACCGTTTTGTGACATTTTCTCATTTTTCTGCATATTTGTTCCCCCTTTTACATAATTGATATCCTTTTATTGATTTGACATTTAGCATATATATATATATATATAGATATATATATATATATATATGCATATTTTACAATAATTTTCATCATTTTGTTGCTTCTTTTCCATTTTTGTTTTGCATCTTTGTGACACAGGCTGGCCGTTTAGCGGTTGGAGGTCAGTGAAGCGAGGAAGGAGATGAGGTAGAGGCAGGAGATGGCGTGGTCCACAATTTTTTTAAAAATATTTCAATAATCCTTTTTCCAGACAAAAGTGCAGGCGCTACAAAGTGCGACTGCCAAATAAAGTGCAAGTGCATATGGAGGTTGGAGTAGCACTGTCTTCTCCAGCAGTAGAACCACAACTGACGAAAATGGGCGCCTTTTATACTGTTCTACTAACTGAATAAAACCACTACAACTCCACAGGGGAGTTACAAATCTACATAAATTGTTTAAACTAATCTAAAACCTCCATAACTAAAACCCACAACCTTAACCTCTATAAAACCCAAGCTATACATCTAAAAACTCTAAACCTAGACACCAAAGATAAATAAAAACCATAAACCAATAAAACACCTCCAGGCTCCCCCACACATTTCCCTGCCTTGGTCCAGGCCGGAACCTTCTTAAGGGCTGCTGTTCATGCAGGGACTCTTTTCGCTAACGGACCTGGACACAAGGGCGGGGTAAGTACAAACACACTAAAACACCATTCCTAAACACTTTAAAATCCACTCACACACACACTAAACAAAGTTAAACTTCAATACTGCACATTTACTTTGCACTCTCTGTGATCTAATTTATGTCTCCTTTTCTCCAGGGCCAAGCAATCATCAATTAAAAAAAAAGTACCACTGGATGTAAAAACTGAAAACGAAAGACCATAAATCAATAAACTACTTTAAAAATCAATCATGTGCAATTATTTTGTTGTGCAAATATGTTTGTTTAAAGTGCTGTAAACTACATGTGTAAGTTAAAACGCTTAGTGAAAAGAGGTGCCTGTATCATACTTAACAGTGACAAACAGCTGTTTGTCACAATCTTTGACATAATTTTTATCATTTGTTCTATCGTTCATTTTGCTCTGTTATTTTGTTGTATCTTTTAAGTTTCTTCTTGTTTTGTTGCCTGTTGTGTTATTTTTTTTTTTTTACTAAACTAAAGGCCAGATTTCTTCAAATGCACTGAAACTGAAGGAGTAAATTAAAGGATGTTCTTAATTTTTAAAACGCATGTAATTATGTAATTTTGTTGCATATTTAATAATATTTTAATTCTTAGTTGCTTTTTGTTGCCTGATTTTCATCATTTTGTTTCTTTTCTCTTTGCGTTGTATGTTCGACATCATGTTTATCTTTTTTGTATTTTACCCTGTTTTGTGACATTTTCTCATTTTTCTGCAAATTTGTTTCACCTTTTACATAATTGTCATTTTACTGAATTTTGACATTACTTAAGCATATATAAATACAATTTTTATGCATATTTTACAATAATTGTCATCATTTTGTTGCTTCTTTTTGGTTTTTGTTTTGCATCTTTGACATAATTTTTGTCGTTTGTTATATCGTTGAAACATTTCACTCTACCTGTGTTATTTCGTTGTGTTTTTTGGTTTTTCTTTCTTGTTTTGTTGCTTTTTTTTTTTTTTTTTTTTTCCAAACTAAAGGCCAGATTTTTTCAAATGCATTGAAACTGAAGGAGTAAATTAAAGGATGTTCTACATTTTTAAAACACATGTAAGTGATTATAAAAAAAATCTCTGAGTTTTTGATCATAGTCTGAATCCGTATCAGGGGGTTGGGGGGGGTCACGTGTTTCCATCCTTCCGACAGTCAGTGAACGCCTCACAGACCGTGGATCCACCGACACGCGCTCGCTCATCACTGACACGACCCGTGTGACCGTCCAGGACCACCCAGAACCACCCAGAACCACGGACCATGAACCCGGACGAGACCCACCTGGAGCTTAAGGACGCGCCGGACCGGGATGCGGCTAGGACCGGTCCGGATGCGGATCAGGTGCCTCCGGATGCTGATGCGACGGAGGCCGACGTGAGCGAAGCGGATCTGGACCAGGACCAGGACCAGGAGAGCAGGAGAAGCAGCCGATGACCGGGGGGCAGCGGCCCGCGGACGGAGCCGCAGCCGGGAACGGGGCCGAAAAGAACGGGGCCGTGAAGCTGAAGATCCCGGAGGACGAGGAGGACCAGGTCCAGTTCACCGGACTGAACAAAGAGGAGCTGCTGAGGGTGGCGGGGACCCCGGGGTGAGGACCGTGAACGCACCACAGCACAGCACAGCACACAGGGCGGGGGGCCCGGTCCGCATCAGACTCGATCACATTAGACCGCATTAGACCACCAGTCACATCGGATAACATCAGTCCACACAGTCTACATTAGATCGGTTTACGTCAGACCACGTCAGACCAGTCCACATCAGACCAGTCCACATCAGACCACATCAGTCTGTAACAGTCCACATCAGACCACATGGGTCCACATCAGTCCACATCAGTCCACATCAGACCACATCAGTCCACATCAGACCACATCACTAGAACAGAATCACACTAAAGATGAATCTAAAACCCGGGTCGCTGTGAACCAGAGTCCTGTCCAATCTAGTCTGGTCTGGTCCGGTCCGGTCCAGACCCCTTTGACCCCTCTAACCCCCCTGTGTCCTGGTGTAGGTGGGTCCGGACCCGCTGGGCCCTGCTGGTGGTGTGGTTGGGGGTTGGGGTGGCTGGGGGGGGCGGTCCTCATCATCCTGCAGGCGCCGCGGTGCCGAGACCTGCCTCCGACCCGCTGGTGGACCCACGGACCCCTGTACCGGGTCGGCAATATCCAGGCCTTCAGTGAGACCCAGAACCTGAAGGGTGAGGACCAGCGCGCGCGCGCGCGCACACACACACACACACACACACACACACATACACACACACATCAGTCTGGACCAGAACCTGTCCGGGTTCTTCAGACCGGTTCTGTGGTTCTGGACATAATAAATAATTAAGAGTTTATAGTTGTTTAGAAAGAATAATAAAAATAAATAATAAAGTTAATAAATAAATGAATAAATAAATAAGAGTTTATTGTTATTTAGAATCAATAAAACCATCTCTTATTCTCAGACATTTTTACAGAATATATGATAGTATATAAAACATTAAAATTATTAAAATGGTTCAATATTTGTTCATGTATGAGTTAAAGGAAGTAAGCTCTTAGCTCTGTTAACTTAGCTCTGGTAGCTTAGCTCTGTTAGTTTAGCTCTTTTATTTTAGTTCTGTTAGCTTAGCTCTGTTAACTTAGTTCTGTTATCTTTGCCCTGTTAGCTTAGCTCTGTTAGCTTAGCTCTGTTAACTTAGCTCTGTTAGCTAAACTCTGTTTTTGTTG